>NC_137455.1:159932281-160185559 GCF_964235325.1 Thermobia domestica | reverse complement strand
GGGATGAATTTGGACTTAAACGGCAATAGGAGTGTCATTATTCATCTCATAGATCCTGAAAACTATGGATTGGATATTAATATTGGTTGTTTTCGATTATTTTTACATGTCATCCCTTTCTCACCTCCTTTCCTCATCCCCATGGTGATGAGAGGGCTATATTGACTTAAAGACTACCGGTAGGGTCAATTCGTGTACCAGAAATCATCAAATTGATATGAAATCTTTCATTTTAACGTCCCACAGATAATGAACGTTAGGCGAAAGAAAGACGGATGATTTAGGCAACTGAATAGTAATGAAAGGATTGGTGGAGTGATAATGTGGGAGGAAACGGGAGTACGTCAAAAAAACTCACGGACACAATGTTGTCTATCACAAAACTTATTTGTCCTGGGATCGAACAAAGAATCCCGCGTACCAGAGGTAAACACTCTACCACTGATCCACCGTGCCTCCCCCCCCAAAAAAAATTAGAATCAATGCAGCAGTCTAGGAGGAGTTAGCGAACAAATAACGTTACATTCATTTTTTTATTTATATGAGCAGATTTGATAATAAAATACTTACTTCTGAAAAATAAACAAAATCGTCAATTCTTTTTTTCTTTCTTTCCTTTCTGAAAAATTGCATTTTTTTATTTTTTATTTTTTATTTTTTTTTATTTTCACTCTTCAGCAAACTATTCTTATTTATCTAGTTTTGAACAAAATTTGAAAATTTTACTGGAAAATCTGATAGAACAGGTTAAAAATTTGGTCAGGATAGTTGAACCTTAGGCATTTAGGCAAGTGTAAATACTTCGAAGATGAACAGAACAGCCTGTTTATTCCAGAAATATATATATATATATATATATATATATATATATATATATATATATATATATATATATATATATATATATATATATATATATATATATATATATATATATATTCCTGTAAGAGGCATGAAACGTGTAAATCGCTCCATGCAAATTCCATTTTTTTTTCACGATCACTTTACCTTCTTTTCTTCTATCGTCGCTCGAAAGTATTCAAGATTATGTTGTAGTCATGGGCTCCCGAAGAGGGGACCCGAGCCCCATCACCCCTGACTCACGAAAACGTATACGTAATATAGCAAATCACGTACCGTATATTAAATACCAGACGTAATATAGCAACCAGGGAGATGACCCCCCCCCTAGAAAATTTTCTTCGGGCGCTCATGCTTTTATTCCTCTCCAGCTCCAATGCTTTTGCTTTGAGATACTATATTACTGTATTATTGTTATTACATGCTCTCCTGAAGTCTTCGGCTCGTATGCAAATAGTTTGCACGCTAGTGACATCTCTTGGCGGCAAGTAGGAGGCAGTATATCTAGCGACTTCTGTGAACCTGATTGTGAAGTATTCGGACTTAGTGTGACTGACAAACTAAGGAGCAACATCTAAATATTTCGCCTAAATTTTATACAACCCCTTACTCTTAAATATTTTGAAGTTTGCATATTAGCATTATTCACGACTGATATGTTTTTACTTTATATTAAGGATTACTGTAAATGTTATGCCACCACTAACCATAGTCATGAAGAAATTAAATATCGACTAAAAGCAAGCAATTTGTGTTATTATTTAGTGCAAAATCTCTTGTCATCGCGAATTCTGTTGAGGAATTTGAAGCTTAAAATATATAAAACGACAATCATGCCTGTTGTTCTGTATGGTTGCAAAACGTGGTCGCTTACTTTGAGGGAAAAACATAGAAAGTACTTGAGAACCAGATCCTGAGTCGAATATTCAGACCCAAGAGGAACGGGAAGAAAGAATGGCGGAAACTTAACGAAGAACTACATAATTTATACGGTTTACCAAACATTATTAGGGTCATCAAGTCTAGGAGGCTCAGGTGGGCAAGTCATGCATCTAGGATGGAAGAAAGTAGGAACGCTTTTAAAATTTTGACTTTAAGGCCAATCGGAAAACGACCATTAGGAAGACCTAGGCGCAGATAGGAGAACAATATTAGGATGGATCTAGCAGAAATAGAACGACAAAGTAGAAACTGGTTCCAGTTGGCTAAGGATAGAAGTAAGTGGAGAGCTTTTGTGAACGCGGCATTGAACCTCCGGGTTCCATAGGCCATAGAGTCAGTTATGCCCTCACTGCTTACCACTACTGTCTTCTTGCAGAAACACTCATACTCTGCGGTCCTCAGCTAGCATCTTCGCTTCGACATGAGAAAATTCCACTTCAGTATATCGACTGTACTTCTCTCCCTCACCAGTTTACCTTTTACTATATCTTTTTACCACATCCCTCACAAGGAAACATTCCGATTTGGTGAATTCAATTGCTGAAAATATTTGCTAGCACTAGATTCAGCACCAAAAGAAACAAAGAAGAAGAGGGTTTTTAGCGGCAGACCGTATACAGGTTGGAAGATAAATGAGGGCAAAGTGCGAAGGTACAACGTAGAAAATGTCAAGAAATGCCATGTTAGTTTTGAAACGAGTAGAGAAATTGAGGTCAAATGCTGGATATGAGAAATGCATGTAGAGCTCCACTGAATAGTCATAATGTGAATCATGGGGGACATCTGAAAAGTCGCCATGGTGGAATTAGCGCAGGAAGAATATACGGGAAATGGGTCATGTGACATATGGCTCTTGACGCACACCGTCTATTGAAATCAATAGTGGCCAATACAATAGGAGACCTCTGTAACAGGTGGCGTTCCTCGCTATGGCAATGTATCAATACTGTCGTAAAGGTGAGGTGACCGTGACCTGTAGTACGGTCCATGAGCACGTTGTATGCACAAGGTAGAAATAAATAGAATCGAATCCTGGAACATTAAGAAGAATGTTTGTGTGTAACAGAATGAGAAGTACTTCCACTGGATGAATGCTGGCGTGGTACCTTGCACAAAGACACCTGCCCCATTCAGGTTCTGATATATTAATGACGCACTCCAACAAGACATGTCAGCTGTAACACTGGTGACTCTTCTCACAGCTAGTTACATACAATTGGCAGTTAAAACACTGTTCACATTACGCCTATTCAGTGAAGCTCTATATACATGCCTCATATCCAACATTTGACCGCAATCCCGCTACTCGTTTCAAAATTAACATGCCATTTCTAGACATTTTCTACGTTTTATCTTCGCACTTTGCCCTCATTTATCTCCCACCCTATATACGGTTTGCCACTAAACACCGTCTTTTTCTCTGTTTCTTTTCGTGCTGAATCCAATGCTGGCAATCATTTTCAGCAATTGAATTCACCAAATCGAAATTGTTTCTTGTCAGAATACAATACAACTTAGACTCCATTCTCAAAATGTCTTAATCAATTCATTTTGTTTTTAAACTATCTCTTATGTCATTTGTTTCTCCCACGACATTCCTGACACTTTTCCGTTAGGTTTTTGGTACATTCAGCCTATTTTCTTCATTCTTCTCTATACTTACATCTCTAACACCTTTACATATAGTGATCTTCCTTGTAACTATATGGTTAATGTACCCATCTTTGGCGCGGTAGGTCCAAATTCGATTCCTAGCGAGGGTTAGTGTGACTCGAATTCCACGTTCGATAATATATATATATATATAAACTATAAATTGATAAGGCGATTTTAAGAAAACAATACTGAGGATTTATTAAAATTTTAAGACACAATAGTCATTATACACTTTACTTCAATAATAAATATGATTTAAGTGTTCTTATATCACAACGTTTGTGAACCTCTCGCGAGACTGAACGATTCTGATAGTATCTAGGTTAAATTAAGATAAATTAACGTGACGGGATGAGAAAAAATTCCAGACAAGACGAGAAAAAATCTTCGAGATCCGAGATTTCTACAAACATTTGCGAGACGAGACGAGATGAGAATACCTTATTTCTCGTTTCATTTTATGAGCAAGGCAACTAATATTACATTTATGTGAAATTTCGAATCTTAGTGCTTCGCCATTTTTTGCTTCAAATGACTTAAGTCACCGAAGTCCATATTGGTCCAAGTCCCATCTCTCTCAGAGAACAAACACGGAAAACAGAACAAACGATTTGTTACTTCACATCTATAAACTTAACCACAATTACCATACAAAGAAATATTGAACTTTCTTATAACTCCGTGTTTTAACATTTATTAACTTGAATCAAGTCTATGAGTGGCTTCAGCTTACCATTATTTTTAATTTTAATTTTATCCTGGAGAATTAAATGAAACAAATTTGTTTTTCAAGTTTTTAAATACAATTCATATCGCCTTTTTCTACGAACTTCAATACGAACAATAAAAATTTAAAAGTCACCATGCACGCTTTCAATTAAACTCAGCACAAAAATTATTATCACGAAGTTAATTGAAAATAATCATGACATGAATTTCAGGCATAAACATAGTCTAATACACTACTTCAGATTTTACACCAATAAAATTTTTCCATTTGCCAAGATACTTCCTAGAGAACACGCCTTTAGCATTGGAGATCCAGGTTTAATTCCGGACGGGAGCTCATGTGATTTGTATCTCACGTTAAGGTGTAAGTCCAAGTCTCATATAGCTTCGCTGCTGAAAGGGAAGCTAAACTGAAAATCAAACCAAACCAAACAAGAAATTTCAACAAGAATTCTCCAACGTAATACATATGCGTATGTGCGGAAGTCAGTAGATGGGAATAACTTAGATCAAAATGTATTGGCTCCCCTCTTGCCTCTGTCCCCCTTAGTTACCGTGGACCTTCAGTGCTAATACTCACATTTCAGAACGTGCGACTCTCACTACTTAAAGGAACGAAGAGCAAACACACTTCTTCCCTGCTCTTCGAAAACTACAATGTGCATGTGAAGTGATCACGTACTATGAAAATTATTTCTGCATTCTCTAAGTAAAAAAATAATTAAATAAATAAATTAATAAGTGTGCATATGCAGATTTAGGAATAGTCACAAACCACCTCTGGACCCTCGTTGAGCACTTCCTCCGACTATACATTTTCTTTCATTTCTTTTGCTATTTTTACCTATTACCTGTTCGTTCAAATATACGTTTCTTAATAATTATATTATCTGAAGGTTATAGGTAACAGCTTATGGTATAGATTACCTTCATATTTTTATTTTTTGACCAATTGATTTATCTGGGAAATTATTTTTTCTGTTTTCTTTCAAACAAGCTGGGATTTTAATGGTTTCATTTTTATTAATTTCTCCTTTAAATGTCCCTTTTGTCGTGTAAATTATATATTATGATACATAATATTTACATTCATAAATGAAATTCAATTTACATATAATTTATTTATTTAACAATCACCAGAAACAGCTCAGAGGCCATTTTATACTGGATACCTAACAACAACAACAACAATGGAGAGGATTTGGGAAGGCATCGACCAGGACCTATTTAGTAGGTACCACTCTGCTGGCATTTGCCTGGCAGGACTGAAGAAAAAACTGGAAAACTCCAGTCAGGATGGTCTGTAATGGGAATTGAAACCACGACCTCCTGAATGCGAAGCTAACGCTCTACCACTACAGCTGCCACTCGTGATGCAAATTTATGATTATTATTATTATTATTATTATTATTATTATTATTATTATTATTATTATTATTATTATTATTATTATTATTATTATTACCTTCCAGTAAACTACGCTTATTTTTCCGGACAAAAAACTAGGAGAGTATCGGTCCATATACGCTGAACAGTACAGTATTTAAACGAGTGTACATACATTGGGACGTTGAAAGTTAACAAGTTGCATAATCTGTTCGTACACTAAATTTCTTCAATTAATTTTTCAACTTTATCCCATATTTTCCACAGCTTCATGTGTATATAATATGAGGAAAATGATCGTGTGATTCTTGTTTTTTTAAAGAAAAAACAAAAAGAAAGAAAGAAAGAAAGACAACTTCCAAAGGATGTTTTGAAAGCACATGTAGCACTGATACCGCGTTAAGCTAGAACATGTAAATTCAGAGCAACATCACCGAAATGGAGAGATGATTATAACAGACCGCAATTATGGGCAGGTCTGCAGCTAGGGTTGGTCAAGAGGTCTCAGCCTCCTGTGTCTACCTTTAACTCCACTGAAACTTTCAATTGTTTGATTGATATGTGTATATGAATATGAGTTACCTCTCCCCCCTCAAAAAAAAAAAAATGTCAGCCTCTCCTGTCTTAGTGTTCTGGTTACAGTTCTGGTTATCAGTCATAAATGGTTAATTAATCTATTAATACAGTAAACAAATATAAATTTAATAAACTAAGATTAACCCTATTTTTTATTCTACTTCCCACTTTCAGTTGAAGAGTAGCCTAATATAGAGTTAAAGAGAAGTTATAATGGAAAGCTTTTAGATTTTGGAACCGTAACTAAAACTTTATTGTAAATCTTGATTATTTCAAAGTTCACATTTGAAAGCATTGTAAGTAAGATTTTTAAAGTGAGAATAATACCATGTTAGTCTGCCGGACAAAGTTTTATAAATGAAATATAAAGGTTTACTTACACTTCTACGTTTTAGAAACACTCGCAGTCTTCAAATTGCTATAACATTATGAGACTTCTGGAGCACAATAAAGCTTTTTACTAGCTTGTTCTATTTCAAGTGTTCTCTGTGTCACGTTCGAGGTCTCAGTATATAGTAAGCACAGATATCCCTACCCTGAAGTTTTTGTGCAAATGGTAGCATATCAATCATTACTATATCTAGTGCCGAATAATAATAATAGCTTTCTGTTAAAGATAAACTTAAGAGGAGTGACCTAGACATCGTTAATCGATATTCCTTTCCGACTTGACATCTCTTTTCCCATTTTCATACATCTTAATGTACTTTTAATGTATTTAATGTTACATATGTACATAACAATTAAGATACATTATCAGCAATACAATATTTCTATTTACCGTTTCAAATATATATATATATATATATCAAATAAGTTTTGTCTTGTACTTACATTAGTTTAATGTTGCAATTCTCAGTCTATATGAAAATGTAGTACTTTTGTTCCAATTTATATAACAGTACTTTTCCCCATCTTAATGTACTTATAATGTATTTAATGTTATATCTGTACATAACAATTAAGATACATTATCAGCAATACAATATTTCCATTTACTGTTTCAAATATATATATATATATATCAAATAAGTTCTGTCTTGTACTTACATTAGTTCAATATATATATGGGGCGCTCTCATGAACAATTTATATTTCTGCGCAACCAACATAACTCTGTAACTTATGATCTTATAATTTATTGCTTACACAAATCTATTTAAAAATGTACCTATGGATAGAAGGCAGTGAAGGCATTAGTTCTTTTTTTTTTTTTTTTTTTTTTTTTTTTTTTTTACTTGGACCGTTTAACATTTAAGCAGTTCATATGTATACCTATACAATTTACAATACCTTGAAGCTGTGGATTCTTCTTACTACGGAAAAATAATCTACATGTATTTTTCTTCTTTATACTCCAATTTCTCTAATTCTTGCTAAACATCTCTAATTTGACAGGCAAATTATATCATCCTTTAAAAAGAGGGCAATTAAAAAGTTAAAGACAAATATTTTCTGATTCAATTAATAAACTACTGACACAACTTTTCTATTGAAAGGATGTAAAATATTTATTTTATGAATCAAACAAATGTTTAATAGTGGCTAGTGTTAGAACAACTTAGCCTGTTTTCTACCTTGTAACAAAGAAGGAAGAACAAGAATTTTAGGAAAAGCCAAAAATGGATCAAAAGATTGCCATCTCGGCCAATAATTAGTTCTTGGATCAGGTGTCACAAAATTTTTGAACGATTCTTAAATCGAGTTTTCGTATTTTCTACGGAATAAGCACATCATTCTGAGTTAACTGATAGTTTGGGTTTGGCTACACTATATGTAGTTCTCCAGATGTATGGCCTACGAGAAAATTTTTGTTGAAATATATTGATCTTTTGATCCAAAAAGAAAATTATAAGGAAGGAGAATGGGTAAATATTTCGTAAAGGAACTTCAAGTTGCTTAATGTTGAAACAGAGTCCCGGTGTAGCGAGTTGAAAAAAATGAAAAAGAAATGAAATCTTTGAGTTTTACGTCCCACGGTTATGCCGGTTAGGCTAAAGGAGACGGTGATTATGAGAAATGAATGAAATGGTGGAATGAAGAAAGTGGGAGGAAACGGGAGAACCTCGAGAAATCTCACGCACACGGTGTTTGTCCACCACAAAGTTCACTGGGTGGGGTCTGGGATCGAACCCGGGACCCCAAGCGCCAGAGGTGAACGCTCTACCACCGAGCCACCGCGGCCCCTGGTGTAGCGAGTTGGTTTGCGTCCGTAGGTCCAGGTTCGATCATGTCTGCTGACCATTGGTGGATGCTTACGGACAAGTTTGTGTTGGATCTCATGGATTTCAGCACTCTAACGATTTGCATTGGTGAATTCACCTCGCCTGACAGTGAGAAATATATGATGCATCACTTCCACCATATTAGCAAACACTTTCTGTGGATGGAGAGACGGTTTAGGTAATCGTCCTGGACGTTGATAACGACCCAGCAATTGTCCTGACCGCTTATACTCGTCATAGCAGATCCATTTTTAATCTGAAACGACAATTTGATACAGGAAAATTTCCTGATTCTTCCTCACTGTTTTTCCTCCTGGAACTCATCTGAACATGATGTTGGTTGATTTCGTAACTATTACATGAGTACCATAAAATCCCTCAAAAATTTCGTCCTTTTTGTCAGGCCACTTTATCAACATGTTGCTTCTTGTCATTCTTTATTATTTTGATTTGAATTTAGCGCCCCTTTCAGCAGGAAGACTATATGAAACGTGGACCGTATGTTATCTTTCACTTGGAGTTCCACCATAATAGCAAGCTGTAGGTGTCTATGTAACTTGACTTCCCCGTGAGAAATACTTCTCCCTGGTAGTACATCCAGATTGCTTTTTCTGTTCCTGGTCATCTCGTTTCCTTCTCAATTATAAATCTTAAGATCATACGTCACGGCACGGTGCAAATAACCTAGCTACGGTGTGTCATTTCATTAAATTCCTTCTGTTCGTTCACGTGTTTGCTCCTTTATAAGTTATATATAGTTTTAATCAGCATTAAATATAGAATGAACACAAATTAAAATGCTACACTGAGAAAAATCCGTTATCCGGACAGCGGTATGTTGTACAAATATATGGAATCCTTACGTTTAGTACGGAAATCTGTATGGAGCATACGTTATCCATATACTACATAATTACTGCCTTTTTCTCACTTAGATATTACATCATGTTGCTGCAGGATGTCTGACATCGAACAAACTTCCGTATATTACATATGTATACGTATATTATATACGTCAGCTATATATTTCATACATCCATCTGTATGTGAGATTCTGACCGCCCATGGACAGTTCTTTCTTTCATCATGAGTGACGTCATTGAACAAAGAACAACTGTCGTTTTCTTGCGGGTCGGTTTATGCATATCGTGTCACGGCGTGGGAGGTCGTAACACCCTTCATTCTATATCTTCTACTTTATACTTTTAATACTTTACTACGTAACACGATCTTATTAATTTATTATACGCTTCATATATTTACTAACTATCAAACGATATTTGTTGCCTCGGGCATTAAATTGGTGAAGAAGAAGAAGAAGAAGAAGAAGAGTCATTTACTGAACTAGGTTTGTTTACAGCTAAAAAGAACAAAGGAATGAAACAAAAGCCTGAGTAAGTACAATAGTTAACTATAACATTAATTAAATATTCCTTTAATTACCGATTACTTTAGTATAACTCTCTTTAAGCTTAATAAATCACTAACATGTTAACGTGACTTCTGGTTGCAACTCTTCCTATTTTAACCCGTTAGTTAAGAAGAAAGAATGGGCGAATCTGAATTTTGAGAATTCTTTGAACATTGGCGCTTATAAACTTTTTCTACATTTCAAGGTGCACAAAGTAAATGTTGTGTTTATTTATTTCTTTTTAGACGGTCCCTTCCTCGGAGGAGAATTACTATAACATAGAGTAAATCTCATAACTTCATAACATGTTTGCTTAGAAACCGTTTAAAGCGCGAATATCGTCTTAGTGTAGTCTAAAAGACTGTTAGCCATTTTTGCTAGAATATTTTCACATAAAGCTTTTTGTTTAACGTCCTGCGATTATCCACCAAGGTGATGATGAGATAGGTGATAATGGTTGCAAAAAGAAAGTGGGGTGGAACGGAAGAATCTTAAGAGTAATCACGCACACAGTGTTTGCCCACCAAAAGCTCACTTGACAGTAGCTGGAATCGACCCATGGACCCAAGGCGTCAGAGGTGAGAACTCTACCGGGTCCAAGATTTGTTTCGTGAAACACTGTGAAGGGAGGGAATCAATTTGTAAAAATAGTCGAGTAGCACAGAGAGTTAAGGCACCAAATGTGATGGGGCGGAAATTATTATCAGTCAACTTTACTTAGTTTTACTATGCATGCAAATTTACTAGCTTATCTGACGTACTTGTAAGCGCGTAACATTCCAGTTTTTGACGTTTCAAATCTGAAAATATTATGTTGATAGGTTTTCGTGATAAATACTTTCAATATAGAAAAGTAATTCACGTGAAATATATTTACGACGTTAGACGGTCTGTTACTTACAACTCATGGTTTATAAAAGGTATAAATAATACAATGTATATATGTACTGTATGCTGTACACTTATAACATGAAAAAAGTTTGCAATTTTATTAATAGAGGCCATGATGGATTAGTGGTAAGGCCTTTACCTCTGGCACATGGGGTCCTTGGTTCGATCCCAACTCGCGCCAAGTGAGCTTTGTGGTGGACAAATGTCGTGTGCATGTTTTTTCTCGGGGTTCTCCCGTTTCCACCCACTTTCTTCATTCCACCATTTCACTCATCTCTCATCATCACTGTCTCCTTTAGCCTAGCCAGCATAAACGTGGGATGTAAAACTTAGAGATTTCATTTCATTTCATTTTCGAAGTAGTGACTTCGACTTTATTCAGCGGGGGTGGGGGCGGTGGCTCAGTGGTAGAGTGTTCACCTCCGGTGCTTGGGGACCCTGGTTCGATCTCAGCTCGCGTCGAGTGGACTTTGTGGTGGACAAACACCGTGCTCTTGGTTTCTCTCGGGGGTTCTCCCGTTTCCTCCCACTTTCTTCATTCCACCATTTCACTCATTTCTCATTATTGCCGTCTCCTTTAGCCTAACCGGCATATTCCTGGGGCGTTAAACTTAAAGATTTCATTTCATTTCATTTTATTCAGCGGAAAGTCAAAGTTTGGTTTGGAAAAAATCATCGAAATTTATTTTATTTCTTCGGAAAATTCGATTACGTCATTTACGTGTTTTAGTTCTTCTAATGTCCTTTTAACACGCAACCACCGAGTTATGTCACTGCTTGTGAAGTATTGCTTAAATTGGAGCTTTTGTACGGGGCAACTGTAGTTGCTTCCTCTAAAACAGTCGCCGCCACCGTTAGCTTTAGAACAACTGTCTCGAGCAACTCTTCGTACCCGGCAGTCGTGAAGAAGCATTGTGTTAAATGGAAGGATTCGTACGGGGACACGGCAGTTGACGCCACCGTACAAGCTTCCAATGTACCTTTTTTTTAAAAAAAAAAAAAAAAATCTTAGTTGGAGTACTGATCACAGGCGAAAAAAGCGGAATTGTTTATCACTTTATTTTACGTCACATACTGGAGTTCTCCGATGTCTTAAAACAACTATAGACTATTCCTATATTCTATATATATTACAATGCAGTATCATCCCTGTGATGAACGCATAAGATACCAGGATTACATTGTTGCCTTCTTTATATTTATACCATCTTCCAAATTACGTTTATAATACTGATCTTTCTGTAATACAACGTGCCCATGGAAGCTAACTAGTCGTCTATTACGTTTTGTTTTATGTATATGAAGCATACATATTAATCATCCGATTTGCAGCCACCTCTAAAGCATTTCTGGATGTATGTTATTATTATTATTGAGTTGAGTTGATTTTGAGTTTAACGTCCCTTTAAGCAGCGAGGCTATATGAGACGGGACCTACTGATTAACGTGGAATTCGAACCACATGAACTCCTGCCAAGAATCGAATCCGGGTCTCTCATGCCAAAGGCGCGTACGCTAACCGCTTAACCACGAAGAAACTCATTATTATTATTATTATTATTATTATTATTATTATTATTATTATTATTATTATTATTATTATTATTATTATTATTATTATTATTATTATTCAACCACTAAAGAAAGAAGCAAAGGAGGAAAATATGTTGTTGACCAAACCAAACATACATCGATGGGATTCAGGAGCGTCATTTCAGATTTTGCTTGGGGGGGGGTAAGACCTCTTGATATAAGTAAAATTTTGCGTTTTCTTACTGATTTAATACTATTCTATTGATAAAATCTATATAAATCTCAATCTCAGGGGCGCAATTGCCCCTCCCTGCCCTCTCTAAATGACACCCCTGATGGGATTCCTCATGGCCAAGTAGTTAGAACTTCGCTGCCTATGCAGAACAGGTTTGATTCTCGATGGTAGGTACTGTGGTTTGAGAAATGAAATGAATTGAAATGAAATCTTTCAGTTTAACGTCCCATACTTATGTCCGCTAGGGTAAGGGAGACGATGATCAAAGTAAGTGAATGATGATGGAAGAATTGATGGAATGAGAATGTTGGAGGGAAAGGAGTACCCCGAGAAAATCCACGCACACGATGTTGCCCACCCCAAACTTACTTGGTCGAGGATCGAACAAGGGACCTCACGCCACAGAGATAAGGATCTACCACTGAGCCACCGTGCTTTCTAATGTGGTTTGAATGAAAGCTACGGATCTACGTCTAATATAGCCTAGTAGCCTCGGTGCTGTATCTTTGAAAATGAAATGAAATCTTTAAGTTTAACGTCCCACGGTTATGCCGGTTAGGCTAAAGGAGACGGTGATAATGAGAAATGAGTGAAATGGTGGAATGAAGAAAGTGGGAGGAAACGGGAGAACCCCGAGAAAACCCACGAGCACGGTGTTTGTCCACCACAAAGTCCACACGGCGCGAGCTGGGATCGAACCAGGGACCCCAAGCACCGGAGGTGAACGCTCTACCAATGAGACACCGCGCCGCCTGCTGTATCTTTCCATGTATATCTTGTGTACTAACAACCCAGTCCCACAACAGAAAAAATACGTGGGTATTGAAAGGTTTAAAAAACAACAGAGAAAACAAGTAATATATCAGTGTCTGCTATCAGTTGCTTAACGTAAAAAGCATTTTTTTTTTTTTATTTCCATTGCCCAATAGTAAAATTGCCCGTAGGGGTTACTAACTAGTGGATCCTTTTCATTGGTAGCATTAGCGGGCGGGTTGTCATTATTTTTGTAATACCCAGAATTCAGTAGCATAGAAGCGACTTAGCTTCGTCTTGGCTTGACATTTGATGTGCAAAATTAGTATAAGAAGGAGAGTGGAAGCATTTTTGATCGTGGTCACTCACCTAGGATTTCAAGTAAGTTGGTTTTCCTGCACTAGAAGATCTACTACTTTACATTTCAATTAGTTTTGTTTTACTTTCACCTCAGTGCTGCGAGATTCCGTAAGCTCGTTTGTTTTTTATTTACGTAAATGTATGAAGGTATGTTTATAGAAGTAGCAGTTTGTGTAGACTACGTTAATCTTTCTTTTCTTTTCTTTTTTTTTTTTTAAAGTTTAATGTCCCACGATTATGCACTGGGGCTGAGGGAGACTGATTATGAAATGAATGATTATGTTGGAATAACGAAAGTGGGAGGAAACGAGAGAACTCTGTGGAAAAAAGGGCCATGGTGTTTGTTCATCACAAAGCACTTGGGAACAGTGTAGACCTATTTATTCCGTTAAGCCCCAATAGCTCTTCAACTTTGACAGTAATTACGGGGAAGGTTCTAGAATGCTGGTGCGCATATATAAGTAAAGAGAGTTGGTACCCAGGATGGTTACTTTCTTCATCAAAGCTCAATATTCAATTCACATAGTAATGCCAAGTGAGCGATAGCGAGTCAAGATTACTTAGTAGTCAGGGTGATTATTTTACTACGATTGAGTGGTTCTATTAAAAAGGAAAAAAAAAAAAAAAAAAACTGGCATAATTACGTATAAATATATTTTGGTTAGGTTTGCTTAATTTTCGTTCACTGGTAAGAGTGCACTTTGAGCAGAACAAGTGATTTTGGGTATCTTTTAGTTTCTCCCCCAATCCTGCAAATATAAGATCTCCAGTGTTACTTACTAAGGGAAATATAACTGAGCGAGTGACAGCAAGCGAACGGGGTTAGACACCCCGCAGGGCTCGGTTTAGTATTGGTTCCTATGAATGTTCTGTTTAAAGTGCATTTTTACCGGTTCACTTACATAGTAGGTCTGGACCGACGGAGTTTATGGTACTTAACCTTGGAACAAGGATTGAACAGGGAGTAATTCCTCACGTCAGAAGTGACCACACTACCACTGAGCCACCGTGGTCCGAGCTCTCATTTCATAACTTAAATATCATACAATATTGACTGTTGGATTAAGTCATTTGAAATCTTGGAGCATTTTGAAATTACTCAAAGGTGTATATAGGTTGCATAAAATATTTTTTCTTTACGTAAGCAATCGAAAAAAATGTCCTATGTTGGTTGAGGAACGTATCTTCACATAGAGTAGTATAACACGGTCATGTCCGTAGCTAGGATGTAGGCCAGGAGAGAGGGCTTGAGAACCCTTTTTGACCATCTTCAGGCCTTCTTGAAACTTTCAGCTTATTGGTATGTATATATGAAAGTAAAATGAGCTCAAATTAGCTTCCACAAAAAATTAACTCATTCCCTTGCCTTAGTAGTTTGAAATATTAGAAATTAGTAATATAATTTTGAATAGTTAGTGATATGCGATGGTTCTAGCTTATGACGAACTGGTTCCTTGAAATCTCTGGTTAGTTCATATTTGGTCTAGAAAACATAATTTTCAAAATTAAAACATGTTTTCATTGTTTTGGATACATAAATTTGGAATTTAGGTATACATTCCTCCCCTCCCATCTGCGTTAACTTGATATGGAGAGTTGGCGTGTTTGCTATTTGTATTTGTCTTGGCACTTGATTTGGTTACTAAACCATAGTTGAAAGCCATGGGTATGCACGCAAGCCGCCACGAGAGTCTGCAACGGACGTTAAAGCAAATGCCTGACATGGGTTCGAATGCCAGGCAGTTTAATTTCACCTTTCACAGTGAGACTATTGTAGGATTGGACTGGGTTCATATTCTGTGCTTGGTAAAAACGTAAAACAACTGAATTTTAACTTGGACAGATGCTATAGATGTTATGAGACAGAGCATGTTATATATCGATAAGTAATAGTAAAGATATAATGTGGTTACTGACAGCAACGTGAAGACCACATAGTAGTTGGTAACTGTATTTTCATTGTTTTACGAGTGGTGGTTCACGGTATGATAACCAGATTTGATCAATCAAGTACTTGTATTACATTTTATTACGTTACAAGCAGTGGCGGATCTAGCCCGGGTCCGGGGGCGCTAGGCCCCCCAGTTTTTTGAGTGACAGATATAATTTAAGGTATTATTAATATTTCTTTCAAAGTGTATAGTAAACTCATGATATACCTACCATAGTCTGGGTTCTGCCCCCCCCCCCCCAGTTTTTACCTTCTAGATCAGACTCTGGTTACAAGCGGGACGTAAAACTGAAAGATGTTTTACTTTGTTTCCATGCGTTTTCTTTATAGCTGTGCCCAACCTGGGCTAATGCGCCTGCCTGCATTCCCTAATGTCACGAAGATAATTGGGTCTACTTCTTTAGTTGGTATAGTTTAAGGGCACCGTCATAAAAATCGTTCCGTGATATTGGTGTGTCCCAGTGGCGTATTTACGATTTTGTTCGGGAGGGGCTTTGTTAACTTTCGGGGGGGGGGCTTTGCCTGGAAATGTGAAAATTCTGCAAGATATTTCATTTACTTTACTAAGTAAGATTTCGGGGAGGGCTTAAGCCCGGAAGCCACCCCCCTAAATACGCCACTGGTGTGCACAGTTCACGATTTCAGATAAACTGCGTTAAATAGCATACTATATACCCTGTTGGCATTTAGAATAAGATTCCTTCTCAATTCTTTACACTAATTTGATTTCTACTATACATTAAATATATTGTTACTTTGTATTTTAGTAGTCTTCCCCACTGGTCTAGTGATTTCCGTGTGGCCTTGCTAAACGTGGCCCCTCGTCCGATTCTCGGTGGGAGAGTGGAAACAAATTACTTCCATAAACGCGTTCACTTCTATTAATTGTCAGTCTCTTTTGGCCTAAGGTCGTAGCTGTGCGACATGAAAAAAGAAAAATAATTTTTAATTCCCTAGTTTTGGTTTTGTGTAGGTCTACTTGCTGGAGTTGAGACCTTCAACGGAACAGTAAGTTATAGAATTTATAACTAGTTTAATCAGTCAGAAATTATTCCGGTTCCTTGAGATTCATTCGGTTATTAGTTTTTCTTCATAGTATTGTTTCACTATTTCTAGAAGGAATTAGGTATTAACAAAGCAACTAATACGCAAAAACTCGCTATGCTAGGCTTTGATTCACTTGAATTATTTCTCCTATTCCGTTTGTGTTTTGATCCCCAGTTGCGCACATTCTAGTGTTTTGTTTTGAGGCCAGGCCCGTAAGTAGAGGGGGAGGCTAGTGGGCAACTGCCCCCTAAACTTTTCATGGCCCCTCCAGACCTCAATACAGAAAACACAATTTAGATATTTGTAAGAGAAGTTTTGATGACTTGCCCCCCTAATATATTCATGGTCCCTCTAAACATATGTGGCTGGTTTCGGGCCTGCTTGAGACTACGTTTACCCTGTTGTATCCAGGTGGGAAGTGCAGTAACTCGAAGGGTTCAAATGAAGCTTCTTACGAGAGGGTGACTTTTCTAGATATACAATCAAAGCTATTTATATCTCAGTGATGCAATACGAGGGTTGCACTGAAAGTTTCGGGAAAATGATAGAACGCAAGAACATGAAAGTGCATTTTTTTTATTGCTTTTGAAAGTACTCCCCATGAATAGCAGTGCATTTTCATGCGATAGAACCAAATCTTGAAACAGGTATGCCACTCCGAGGTTGGTATCTGTGAAACCTGCAGTTTGTATGTCTCGATGGCTTCTTCTGGAGGTGCAAAAGCGCTTCCCACGCAACATGTTCTTTATTGTTGGGAACAAAAAGAAATCACTGGGAACTAAATCAGGGAAATAAGCCGGATGTCATGACTTCGCTTTCCTGGTCCAGAAAATCATTTGTGGCAGCTGCTGTGTGCGAGCTCGTATAGTCGTGTGCAGAATGATACGACGGTTGAACTGTTTGCTCACATTCAGTACTTCTGATAGACATATGGTTGTGTACCATTCTGCATTGACTGTTCTGCAATTCTCCAATGGTACAGTTGCAATATGACCTGATTTACCAAAAACTTATGCAATCGTTTGTTTGGAGGCACAGTGTGCATGAACAACTTTGATTGGTTTAGGTTCTCGCGGAACACCCACACAGCAGATTGTCGCTTTGTTTCCGGTTCGTACGTATATATCCAAGTTTCATTACCTGCTCCAATGTTAAACACCGAATTAGATGATCCAGACTTGAACAGTTTCGTTATAACTTTGCACCACTTTACACGGGCGTCTTTTGTGCGCGACTTAAATTGTGTGGGATCCAACGAGTGCAAAGTTTTTTTACACGTAAATAATAGTGCAATATTATTTGTATTTGGCTCATTACAATGCCTAAGATTTCCTGAATTTCGCGATAAGTCACATGCCAATCAGTGTTCATAATTTCACGAACAGCAGCAACGTTTTTGGGCACAATGACTGTCGATGGACTACCTGCACAATCTCCATCAGTCAGGCTGAGCTGACCACACGTGAATTCCTGAAACCACCTGTAAATTGTCTGAGATGGGGCTTCATCAGGAAAAGTAACAGTTATCTGATGAACACATTGTTGTTGTGTTAACCCTTGCCAAATATCGTAATAAATCATAATACGAAAATGCTCTCTCATCAGGTCAATTTTTGTTCACGATCACCTCACTTCAAACTAGTGCCCTGCAACGACAAAGATTGAGAGTTATAGAGTTATATACGGTTTATCTTTAGAGTGAACACTATTAAATTACTTGGAGAGGGGAAATCTTCCTCATCCTCCCGTTCATTCGAATCTTCTGGAAGCTCATGTGGTGCGTATTCCACGTTAAAGATCTAGAACCAAGTCTCAGATAGCCTCGGACCTGAATTGGATGCTAAACTTCGAACCAACCACGCTTGTGTAATGACTTGTGGTTTATTAATTGCGAAAGATTGGTAATGTAATGTAATTATAATGTACAATATATGTATTTTCTCTGTTAAATCATGGGTCGCGCTGGCTCAGTGGTAGAGCGCTCACCTCTGGTGCTTGGGGTCCCGGGTTCGATCCCAGCCCCGCCAAGTGAACTTTGTGGTGGACAAACACCGTGTGCGTGGGTTTTCTCGGGGTTCTCCCATTTCCTCCCACTTACTTCATTCCACCATTTAATTCATTGCTAATCATCAGCGTCTCCCTTAGCCTAACCGGCATAACTGTGGGACGTAAAACTCAAAGGTTTCATTTCATTTTTTCTTAATCTCTTGCACCGACCGACCGATCTCGATCAAATTTCCAACGTAGATGCGGTTCTGGCCTGGGAGTGTTTTTAGCTATTTACTTTGACAGTAGAACTTAGGGGAGGGGGAGGAGGGGGACAGAAAAAATAAATGACTTAATTTACTTTGAAGTGTAAAAGTGCGAGCGTTTTCTTCTCTCTCTCTCTCTCTCTCTCTCTCTCTCTCTCTCTCTTCACTCCTCCAGTCTCCTCTCACTTTTAGGGCCGCGGTGGCTCAGTGGTAGAGCGTTCACCTCTGGTGCTTGGGGTCCCGGATTCGATCCTAGCCCCGCCAAGTGAACCTTGTGGTGGACAAACACCGTGTGCGTGGGTTTTCTCGGGGTTCTCCCATTTCCTCCCACTTACTTCATTCCACCATTTCATTCATTTCTCATAATCACCGTCTCCTTTAGCCTAACCGGCATAACCGTGGGACGTAAAACTCAAAGATTTCATTTCATTTTTTCCTCTCACTTTGATTTCATGATTTCGCACTCTGATGAAAAGTATTAAATACCGCCAGGAAAAGTACTAATATATAACCTCTCTTTTAGGCGCCCCTCCAACCACGCGCCCGGGACACGTGCTTTGCTTGCTCGCCCATAGCTGCGGCTCTGTGAGCTACATAAGTAACATACAATGCTTACGTAATACTTTGGGTAATAAGTACTATTAAGAAAGGAAGAATTGCATTTTTTTAACTTTGGGAAAGAAGCTACTATGGGATTAAAGATAAGGTAGGAAAGGCTACACATTCCAGTCTATGCTTTCACCCAGCAGACATATTGTTTGGAACCAAAAAAAATGTGACTTTTGGAATCTTGTACTTAGGTTCACAGCGGAAGCGACGAAATAACTTGAATCATCCATTGTAGCTCTCCCCGCAACCAGTTTCTAAAATGTTGGCAATAAGTTTGCGAAACGAGAGGTGACGACTCCAATTTTGGGTGAAAAGTCGCTATAAGAAATAATCGAGAAATTCATTGTCTATAAGCATTGTAAAAGTTGTAGATGTAAACTAAACAATATGTTCTACTCACTGGCGCAAATCCCGGGGGGGGGGGGGGATGACGGATACATGTCCCCTCCAATCTTGGAACTGAGGGGGACTTCTCCCAAATAATCCGATTTGAAATGTGTTTTTTGGGAGAAATTTGATGATTTTTGTCCGATTGCTACAAAGGAACGTGAGATAAAATAGATGTCCCCCAGAATAAGCCTCAAATCTGCAGCCTCCTAACGCTAAAGACAACTCTGATCCTCCACAACATTGTTTTTCAACTTCATAAGTATTTTGGACATCGCCAAAAAAAGTATGGTAACGGTCTTACCCTCTCCCCCCCCCCCCCAATGTTGAAGACAGATTTGCGCCGCTGGTTCTATTCACATCTTTGTAAACAGAGCGCAACCAATCCTTCAATTCAGGGATCATTTCAGGTTGTTTCGAGTACTTTTGTTCATGTTGTGGTCAAAATAGTTCCGAAATAATTAACACTACAGTACTTACGTTAAGCAATTTTTTGTAAAAGAAAACGTGCAGAATAATTAAAAGACCCCAGAGGACAAATATAACAAACACCTTCTTCGCCTTTATTCACGCATCTATAGCTAATCTTGTTGTTATCGGTAATGATGTATTACGTGTCTCTCAACGGAAACTCTGCGAACTAAAGGACATCAAGTTTGTAGTTATTCTTCGTTAGAGGGCAAGGGTAACATAACAATGCAGGATTGTGGAGTAGTGAGTACGCTGTACAGGGCCGGCGCTAGCAGTTTTGCCGCCCTGGGCGGTACTTTCAAATGCCGCCCCTTTAATCCACAAACCTTATTTTGACAGAAGACATTCAGATATTAAGAAAAAGTAAGATACCATATTTAAAAACATGTATGAAAAGGAAAAGTAAACAAAAAATTGAACTGCCTCTCTCGAATGCTTTAATATTTAAACGACTCCATACATGACACAATATTCAGTATGCTCGATTTTGCTGTACGTGATATACAGCAGGGCATACAGTTTTTTTTTTTTTTTAATGTATGCTTTAGTTCGACTAAGAATTTTAATTTTTAAGCTTATTTTATATCAAAAGGTGTTTCCAATAGAGTATGGAGCAAAAAGATAATATAGTGAGTCAAATATTACGGCAAAAGTAAGTAATTAGCTTAAGACTTATAATGTACTAAAACACAATAGAAATACACAATTTAACATAGTTTAATTGAAAAAACTCTTCTTGTTTTGGTATGAGCAAATTCCTTTATCACATTCGCGTAATCCAATGTTTCAGCCAATTGATGTTCCATTGATATCATCACTAGAGCACTTAAACGTGTTTGAGATATGGAAGAATGTAGATAGTTTTTAATAAGCTTAGAGTAAGTTTCGAAAAATTTCTTTCTCAACTTGCCACGGTTACTGGTAAGATAAACCAAATCATAACTGCAACACTGACATAGGGAGCAAAGTCATATTTCTTGATTAATTTTAGTCTCTTTTGATGAACTTTTAGGCTTAATTATAGCGGTTAATAGTTTCAGTTCGTCTTTCAAATCACGGGTTAATATCTTTCGATTCTTCGCGTATTAAAATGCAGGCACTTTTCAGACAAAAGTTCAGGTGGCATATCGTTCAGATTATTTATATCGTAAAGAAAATCGAAATACTCGCTGTGATGTTTAAATTGCCCAAACCTTTCTCTTAAATCTAACACAATCACGTCTAGAAGTTTGTAATAAAAATCGATCTTGTATCTTGTTTGTGGATCTTCAATAGCTTCATCTTCTGCCTTCTATTGAAACTGTCTCTTCTTTCGACTTCGAGCTTGCACTGTATTGCCTATCCATGGATCATCCATATCTAATGCTGATGCCAACTCCATCGCATCAATTAAGCAAGGTTGAAACTTTGCATCATTTCTGCTCCTCTGAAAGTTCTCAGATTTGTTTTAAAGAAACCCTACTGGATCAAACACACTTTTGTTTACTATGTTTATGTGGAGTGAAAAGTCATACCACATAACGAGTGAGTAAAGAAAGTAAAGCCACGCAGGTGGTTTGCTATACACAGAACATCATGGGCGATCATTCTATTATATTGTCGTTACTTATTTGAAGTAAGGTATCATAAGCCTCTATTTGATATCTAAGTGAAGTCAGAGCATCAACTCGACTCTCCCATCTTGTGGTGCTGAATGGTTTTAAAGTGAGGCTGCTAATAGGTTCCTTTAGTATGGCCCAACGTTGAACTGACGCAGAAAAGAAGTCAGAAACTTTTTTTTAACTATACAAAAAAAAAAAAAAAAAAAAATGAAACGGTGGACTTGAGATGTTGTGGCTACATCGTTAACGATAAAGTTTAGTAAAGAAACATGTAAATCTTGAGAATTTATTTTTTCTTTTCATATTGGAACTATTGTCATATCTTTGGCCCTTCATATCTTCGATAGAAGTTCATTTCTTTTAGCCGTTTAATTATTACTTCTGTCAGTTCTAGCTAGACCAGTGATGTCTTTTACTGGTACGAAACCAAGAAAGTGTTCGCAAATTTTTGTAAGCCATTCTCCATTATTGTATGTGATTTGTACAAAACGAACGATCCTTTGTACCAGAAATATCTGGTGTACAGTCTAGCACTATAGTATAATATGTTGCAGCTCTCAACAAAAACAGTATTTTACTTTCAATTTACTCACTAAGAATAGGAATTTAAAAAATTTTGGACATCTTTTCCTCAGTAATGGTCGCATTTATTTTGCCCTCCCATGGTTCTTTTAATGTGTTCGGCCATGATTTGTATTGCTTAAATATAAAAACAATTATATATATATTTATATATATTGTTGATAAGACATGATAATGAACAATTTGTAAATTGGTTAAAAACTCGCTGCTAAAACCTAAATGTCTCTAGGTGCTGTAGGCTAGAACCGCCTGTCTCAAGTGGGAGTGTACCTTTTGCGTACTTGGAGTGGAGCGTTAGAATATTGCTGAATAGAAAAAAATATATAAGACACTTGACAATCTTACCCGCTCTAGCTAAAAATCTTATCTACGCTGCTGCAAGGGAAATCTTGAACGAGATACCTGTGGCTAGTAGTTTGATAATTGAAAATGAGGGGGAATGCTTTGAATTTCCTGAATCTGAGTGAAGTAAGTTTAAATTACATTCTCAGGGAACACAATTTTATTTTTCCATGTGGGCCTATTACGAAGCATTATATTTTAATAATATTCTTTTCTTTTTCAAATTTTGCCGCCCACTAGACGTGCCGCCCTGGGCGGTGGCACGGCTCGATCCCCCCTCGCGCCGGCCCTGACGCTGTATTTCCAAACTCTTCATCACTTGCGCTGATTAAAACAAACAAACAGAAAAAACTGTTTTGAACTAATAATGCTTCTCTACAGATGAACATTTTGTTTGCAGCAAAAAGTCGCTAAATGTGTAAGTAGGTAAATCGTCATTTAAAAATCACCCAAAAAAGTCTCCAATCGGAATTTTTTTTGTCGCTATCGTAGGGCGACCATACGTCCCGTTTTGACCGAGACAGTCCCGTTTTAGGGGCGTGTCGCGGCCGTTCCGTCAGTAGATGGAAAAAAGTAGTATTCGTCCCGTTTTATGTAAATGAAAGAAGTAAATAACAAACCCAATACCTTTACTCCTTTTAAAAGTATAAATAATAACAAAGCGGCAAAAATTGAACTGAAATTCCCTATATTAAACATACTCTATAGTTCGCAGTACTGCTCGAAAGGCAGCAGAGGTTTTAGCAGTTGGTTGTGTGTTGAACAAATTTCAACGTGTCTTTCCTTTTTGATAAGTACCCGCTCTGTAACAAAGAGAGAGAGGAGGAAATCTGATATCAAGGCACTGATAAGAACAAAGGTAGATCTAAAAGTCTAGGGTTGCAAGAACCTGTCCCGTTTTTAACTGAAAATTTTATGGTCAACCTACGCTATCGTTGAGGTCGAATTCCCCTTATTTAGCGACTTTACCCAAAATTGGCAACATTGACCCCCACCGAACAACACCCCGTTATCTTTAGCCTAGCCAGTATAATAGTGGGACGTAAAACTTAAAGATTTCATTTCGAACAACACTCCCAGAAACCTATTGTTATACCATTCCCAAAACACCCTTTTGTACAGTTCTCCCTATTCGAAAAAAATTGTAAATAGCAGTGTTCATAGATAAATATGGAACTCAATTTTCCTGAATTTTCCAGGTTTTCCAGGTATTAATTTTGCAATTTCCAGGTCTAGTGAAAGAAACTAATAGTACGAGAACACATAAATTTTAAGAATACTATATTTATATATTTGAGAATGGCCACCCTTCTCCCCAATGAACGATTGCAATTAAATATTGAGTCACAAGAAAATAAATAATTAAAATAAATAAAATTTAAGTTGAAAAATATTAAGTTGAGAAGCCTACTAAGGGAATTATATAATACTTTTGTTCCATACTTGAATACATTCAAAATATACAAAAAATATTGGCTTGGGGAAGAAAAAAGGGCCCGCGAGATTTTAACTGATTCTTGTAGTACTCGACGACAGAAATAGATTACTGAAAGAATTTTCAAAATCGGCACAGGCAAACATGAAGAAAATCGCATTTTCAGGTACCGGTTCAAAATGGGAAGAAAAAAGGACCGCGAGATTTTAACTGATTCTTGTAGTACTCGACGAGAGAAATCGATTAGTGAAGGAATGTTCAAAATCGGCGCAGGCAAGCATGAAGAAAATCGCATTTTCATGTACCGGTTCAAAATGGGGAAGAAAAAAGGGCCCGCGAGATTTTAACTGATTCTTGAAGTACTCGACGACAGAAATAGATTACTGAAAGAATTTTCAAAATCGGCACAGGCAAACATGAAGAAAATCGCATTTTCAGGTACCGGTTCAAAATGAGAAGAAAAAAGGACCGCGAGATTTTAACTGATTCTTGTAGTACTCGACGAGAGAAATCGATTAGTGAAGGAATGTTCAAAATCGGCGCAGGCAAGCATGAAGAAAATCGCATTTTCAGGTACCGGTTCAAAATGGGAAGAAAAAAGGGCCCGCGAGATTTTAACTGATTCTTGTAGTACTCGACGAGAGAAATCGATTAGTGAAGGGATGTTCAAAATCGGCGCAGGCAAGCATGAAGAAAATCGCATTTTCATGTACCGGTTCAAAATGGGGAAGAAAAAAGGGCCCGCGAGATTTTAACTGATTCTTGTAGTACTCGACGGGAGAAATCGATTAGTGAAGGAATTTTCAAAATCGGCGCAGGCAAACATGGAGTAAATGGCATTTTCATGTACCGGTTCAAAATGGGGAAGGAACAAGGTCCCGCGAGTTTGAACCGCTACGATGTATGTTCACGAATGTGCCCGTCTTCTCAAATTTAGTTAATTACTGTGACACTGAAACATGTGACACAGAGTCACATTGTGGATGACTCTGCAATCGGCAACCACTGCACATATACTCCTCCTGCCCCACAGTTTGATTATTTCGATCCATTCCTCACGTGCTAACGGCATGGTTCAACATCTGCAAGAAAGAGGTAAATGTAACGTTCAATTGGCAATAGCTTTTCACCAAATTAAGCTGCATGAAATCTGATTGCATATTTGACATACTGAGAAAATTCTAGCCCGTGGCCATATGTATCACATATCCCACCAGTTCATAAAAATTTTGAACACAAAATTACGGTCGTCCGTGTGACGTACTCCCAAAAGGCCTAATGTGTATCACCCACCTCACATTCAATGAAACCACATCCGTGTAGAATTTAGAAAGGAACTTCTTATGATGTATACAGGATGTCTCAAACGTTCCCTGACATAGGTTCCCTGACGACAAAATGTAAGAGGAAAAACATCTCGAAATATGACGTTTTCAATCTAAAGTGAACACTTTTTTAAAAAATCGGACAAGATGAATGTGCTGTATACTCTTTATGCACCCAATTTTAAATGAAAATGCAACGTTGTCATTTACCTGGACCCACGACATAAGTGAATGAAGTTACTGTTTGAAACGGGGGCTGGCCATCGACATGTTAGCGTAAAAGACAGTAACTTCACTCACTTCTGTTGTGGATCCAGGTAAATGGCAACGTTGCATTTTCATTTCACATTGGGCGCATAGAGAGTGTACAGCGCAAACGGGCCATCCGATTTTAAAAATTCCTTCACTTTAGATTGAAAACATCATAATTGGATATGCTTTTCCCTCCTACATTCTGTTGTAACTCTGATAATAACAGTTACCCTATGTCAGGGGACTTTTGAGACACCCTGTATACCTTATTTAATGTATGTTTGATGTCACTATAACTGTAGTATAATTTAGTTTGTTTAAATTTACAATTTAATACAAGTAGATTCGGATTTACATGCGTAGGATTTTGTATGCATCTAACTAATGAATTCTTTTTTTATTTATGCTTAACTTAGGTGACTTGGCTTTGGACTGCAACTGATTATTGTAACCCATTATTGCTTGAGAAGAAACAAGATATCCGAATCTTCATTTGGAGAAATCAAAGTCTATTGGAAAGCTGGGGATTACAATCATTAATTTCTACATTTCAAGGTGCGTAGTAAATTATATATTGTGTTTATTGTTAAATTACTATTATTGGGTTTAGAATCAATGAAGCACTTCATGATATTTTATGGGGATCAAGATGGGTGCCGGATAGATAAGTATTTGAGCGTCAGGCTCTTATTTCTTTTCAATTTAATATTTAATCAATGATTATTTTTCTCCCTCATTATTCCACCAAATCGTATTCCAAGATCATATATCCATTTTTGTTCGATATATCCATATTTTTTAACATTATCTCTTTCATATTTCTATATTTTCGATTTTTGATATTGTTTATATTTCGATATTGCTGTATTTTTCGATATTTCTTTGGTGGACTTTGTGGTGGACAAACACCTTGCTCGTGGGTTTTCTCGGGGTTCTCCCGTTTCCTCCCACTTTCTTCATTCCACCATTTCACTCATTTCTCATTATCACCGTCTCCTTATCCTAACCGGCATAACCGTGGGACGTTAAACTTAGATTTCATTTTTTATTAATCTCAGCATTTTATAGTGTATTCTTAAGCTTAAGGTGATGTATAATTAAATTTTGAATTCAGTTAACTTATTTTGTTTCTCAGATTGTTTTTAAAATGTATGTACAAACGTTGATGTTCATTCTCGAGAGTTTAAAGTGACGTATAGTTATTAAACATAGTATTTAATATTGTACTCAACGTGGAAGTGATATACAGTTAACTTTTGAATTTAGTTAACATTTTTCTTTCTGAAATTGCTTTAAAAAGTATGTAAAAACGTTTTTATTTTCTTTCTTGAGTGCTAAAAGTGATGCAAAGTTATTAAGCTTACTACGTTATATTGTATTCTCAACCCTAAACTGATACACAGTGCGTTTTTGAATAAATTGTCAAGTTATTTGAGTGATGAACACTGGTAGAAAATCCTGACTACTACTGGAACATTGTGATTTTAAGGTGACGACTACTGGTGCAAGGATTTTAAAATATTGTTTTTCCTTCAAGGGCTACTCCTTTTTGAATTCTGACTACATGGTCACTATAGGAAGGATCAGTGAGTCTTTCCAACTATGGTACAGCTCCGACAGATTCACGATGCTCAGAGAAGAGACAAAATAGTATGTTTTCAAACTTAAAGTGAGAACCACTGGCGTTTTTACCTTGCTATGCAAAAGTGAGTAAGTACTCCAATGGGGTTCCAATGCGGTACCTAATTTCTGCATTTTAGATATATGGAAATATATCTAAAATGTAAAGAACTGATTTTTTTTTTGGGGGGAATAAACTATAGGTATGTGGGGCTTGCATACTTGACGCTACAATTCGGAAATTGAATTAAAATATGACTAACGGCTATCAAGATGTTGTCAAATAAAGGGAGGACCAACACAGTTAAGGGGTTTTCGTGTTAGATGCTAAAATTTCCGAAATCGGTCATGGAAAGTTAATAAACACCAGTAGCAATTTCATCTTAAAGTAATTAGATATCTTCATGGGGTGTTAGAACATCATGGAGTCTACCAAAATTAAATTTTAAAAGCTTTTGAAAATATAATCTGACATTTGTAAACAGTATTTGAAATATGTATTTACCCAAAACTTCCAGCTAGTACATCTAACATCTGGAGAAACACTGTGAAATAAAAGCTTGAAATTTCGGAAACAATTATTGGTCGCAACAAAATTAAATAAGATGGTACTTCTATGGGTTAAATGAGTACCTCAGTACAATTTCGATCGAAAGATTAGTTCAGTCCTAGGTTTTCTTCAGGCAATTCCAAGGGTTCATCGAGCTGTGCAAAAGAATGAAAATTCGCTGTCAATATCTAAGATAGTAACTAAGATATAAGGAATTATATATTTTATGACGTAAAAATAGATATCTTTATGGATTTGTACTTTTGGGTCTTTCCTATAAGAAAAAAATTCAGAAAACTACTGTATATACCTTAATAGACAATTCAGTGGGCGGGGACACAGTAGCTTAGTGGTAGGGTATTTAACTAATCTTTTTTTTTTGCAGAAACTATTGGAGTATTCACTTAACCCATAGAAATACGATCATACTTAACTCCCTATTTAATTTTAAAATTAAATAAAAGGAAATATTTCAGTGTAGCGACCCACGATTATGCATTTTAGTCTCAGGGAGATTATGATTAAAGCAAGTGAATGTTGTTGACAGAATTGATGGAATGCAAAGGTGGGAGGAAAGAGAGTACCCCGAGAAAACCCACGAATACGATGTCCACTACAAACTGACTTGGCCGTGGATCGAACCAAGAACCCAATACACCAGAGGTAAGCACTCTACCACTAAGCCACTGTGCCCCGCCCATTTAATTGTCTATTAAGGTATATACGGTTGTTTTCTGAAATTTCTTCTTCTTACAGCAAATACTCAAAAGTACAAATCCATGTGGGTCTCTATTTTTACGACGTCATAAAATACATAATTCCTTATATCTCGCTTACTATATTAGATATTGACAAAAAATGTTCACTTTATTTCAGAGCCCGATGAACGCTTGGAATTGTCCAAAGAAAATTTAGAGCTGAATTAATCTTTCGATCGAAATTGTACTGACGAGTCTGAGGTACTCACTTAACCCATATAAGTACCATCTTATTTAACTTTTGTTAGGATTAATAATTGTTTTCTGAAATTTCAAGATGGTGTATGGTGTCTCTCTAGCTGCTAGATGTACTAGCTGGAAGTTTTAGGTAAATACATATTTCTAATACGGTACTCTTTACAAATGTCAAAATATATTTTCCAAAACTTTTAAAATTTAATCTTGGTAGACCCCATGATGTTCTTAAACTCCATGGAAATACCTAATTATTTTAAGATGAAATTGATACTGATTGATGCTTATTAACTTTCCATGACCGGTTTCGGAAATTTTACCACCTAACACGAAAACCCCATAACTGTATGGATCCTCTCTTTATTTGACAATATCTTGATAGTCATATTTTAATTAATTTTCTAAATTGTACTGTCTAATATGCAAGCTCCACGTACCTATGGTGTCGCTTTTTATTTCATCATATTTCGGTAACTGTTAGGCGTACCGACTTGCGGTTTCGGTAAACACACACCTCTAACGTTATTTAAAACGTTATTAAGACATATTTTAGAATATTTAGAAATGAGTTCTGCGAATATCATGACACCCGAAAACCCCCATCAGGGCGTGTGTGTAGTGTATTTAATTGAAACTACTTTTGAGGTTGTTGTAAGCCCTCGTAATTACGTTTCCAAAACTGCACCACCTAGTACGCAAACCCCACACTTCTATGGTGTCGCTCTTTATTTTCCCATATCTCAATATCCCTAAGGCTTACCGAGTTGAGGTTTTCGGTAAACAAATGTCAGTTCCCTACATTTTAGAGACATAAATTTCCACATATCTAAAAAATACAGACATTAGATACCCCATGGTACCTCGAACACCATTGGGGTACCCACTTACTTTTGAATAGTAATACATTTTGAGTTGTTGTTCAGCATCAATAAACACTTCATAGTTTTTCTACGTGCAACCCAAAAGTCCATACCTGACCGAACAGATTTTGTCCATTTAATCTCAAAAATGTTAAGATACTTTGTATTGTTAAGTACAACCAAGTTAAGCACACTGAATTTAATATTTTAAATATTTTCTGATTTTTGTTTCAGGTATTTCGTGCATCAAAACAAAACCAGGATTCTGCTTGGAAGACAGTGAAAAGAAGCAGTGTAGGTTGTGGCTAAAAGTACGTTCTTTCTGAAGACAGACCCAATTGTATTTACATTCTTTTGTACGAATATATAACCTAATAAAAATACTGTACTACAAATTATTATTTCTTTCTTCCATAAATTAGAATAAAATATTATCTCTGTTTAAAGAAAATGTTAGTGTTAAGTCATTTCAACTCTTTTTCTCTGTAATAAGAATATTATCCCTCGCAATATTTTTTATCTTTGTGCTATTACGATTGGATGAAGTAAAATTCTATACGAAGCACTATTATTTCAGACATGCATTAAGAACTAATGTATTGTTCTGTATGTAAGGCAATGTGTATACTGAACATGTCTAGCGAAGTTGTTTTAATATAGAATCTATAACTCAGCTTTTCAGTAGTCAACTTTATTGGGAATCCGAAGAAAGAAGTATATATATATTAAAAAAAAACGTTGGACTTACCAACGTATGTGTTCGAATTCTGGACTAATCCAAATTATCCAGAGAAATCATTATATATTTCTTTGTTGATATTTCAGATGTGTCCTTTATCCAAGTCATATGAAACGGAGACTTCATACATCGCTATACTTTGTATGAACTATGTTCCGTATTTACTTAATCACTTTGTAACTTTCTCTAGGGTTGACAAGGCCGCAGGTGTCAATCGAACAGTTTAGTGTTTCACTCATGTCACCTTGTGACTAAGGTACGTCCTGTCGGTATATATATGGTACTGGGTTCAATTAGCGATAAAATACATTTTTAGCATTAAACAAATGTAAAAATCTACACGAAATGAGATACCATGATCTCTGACTTACGGATAACACCAAGCAACTAATGGTACTGAGTGTGATTGAGTTTACTATCTGGCTAAAATCAGTGTTCCTTTAGCTATACTTCTTTTCGTGCTCTGAATTGCAAAGATTGAAATAACCGTTTTAAATTATTGCATATATATCTTCTGAGTAATTCTGAGAATCATTGCTCTTTCTTTAAGCAATGTATGAGACTGTTAAACTGCTCGTTGCTTAAAATGTTGCACTAAGAAGGATGCATCCCGGAAAGTCCAAATTTGCAGAATGTCTAGAGCAGGGAAGGATAAATCTGTTTAGTCGATGGCTGCACAACGTTGTCACAGCGAATACAGCGGACGGTTAAGAATATTCTGCACTTACTATTAGGTATCTGCCTGGGAACTTTGGTGCAGCTACCCAGTCTCCTTCTTGGTGTCGCATTTTTAATGGCGAGTACTGAGTAGGAATCATCTTGTGAGCGAACACGTTTTCGGCTGTCAGCATACTTTTAATTATTGCGATATTAAAAAAAAAACAAAAAAACATACCTGTTAATTAAAATGTACAGAGAAGTTATTTCTGGAAAATTCTATTCAGGCCTCTTGTGGTAACAACTGCACTTTAGAAGAAGATACTATTAAGGAAAAGAATGAGGTAAAATAATCTTTATATCGTACAAGCAATGGATGATAACAGCTTAATAAATGATTGTACGTAAATCTTGTTTGAGTTTGAATATAGGATTGTATATGGCTGTGCATTTTGCATTATTATTGAAGTGCTGCAACTAACTAACTGCAAACCATATGATAAATTCTTACAGTAATATATCACATATTGATTTACTCTGTATGAAAACGAAAATAGTTTAACATATGGTTAACCTTCTTTGTGCCCATAATTTTAAAATTAACGCTTGTGTCACTTTTCAACACTTGGCTTTGCAGTAGCTTTCCAACGAATTAGCAGGAAGCCCAAACTTACAGGACACCCTGCAGGTAAATACATTTCTTTTGACAGTTTCACTGCTCCAAACTAAGATTTGAAAAGTGTAGTATTGTTAATTTTATTATTATTGGCACAAAGGAGATCAACCATATTTTAAACTATTTTTGTTTCCATACAGAGAAAAACACTATGCGACAACATTACAGTAAGAATGTATCATGCATTTTGCAGTATGTTGTAGCACTTCAATAATGGTGCACTATACGTACAATCTAGATCCTGAATATGTCCAATCCATATATTACAACAAGGCAATACGTATGCGATACAGGTAAAATCCGTATATTTCATATGGACAATCTATAAGCTACATACATCCAATCCATACATTACATATGGCCAACCTGTACGGGACATACGTATAATCTATATGCTGCATGCAGACAGTCTATAAGCTACATATGTGCACTCTGTATGGTGCATACGGATATTCTGTATGCTGTATCGGGACAAGCTGTGTGCGACATAAGGAAAATCTGTATAATACATACGTACATTACGTATACTGTATCTAGTCGTACGTACGGGGCACAAGTACAATATAGATGCTGTCTTGGGGTTGAACGCAAGAAACATACGTATAATCTATATACTGCATACGTCCAATCCGTATATTACAAAAAGGCAATACGTATGCGACATACGTAAAATCCGTATACTTCAGACAAACAACCTATAAGCTACATACACCCAATCCATACATTACATATGGCCAACCTGTACGCGACGTACGTATCATCTATATGCTGCATGCAGACAGTCTGTAAGCTACATATGTGCACTCTGTATGGTGCATACGGATATTCTGTATGCTGTATCTGGACAAGCTGTGTGCGACATAAGGAAAATCTGTATAATACATACGTACATGACGCATACTGTATCTAGTCGTACGTACGGGGCACAAGTACAATATAGATGCTGTCTCGGGGTTGAACGCAAGAAACATACGTACATAGCGTATAATACATATTACTTGAAATTATGCTCTGTCCTGAGAGTCAGCGTGTGTCATCATTATTAACTAATATGCTGTATATGGTCCTGACGTCACAAAGCTAGATATCACCTCCGTATATACTTGTTACTGCAGATGACGTCACACGAATGACGTCATTGCACTTATGCAGACAGTGCGTATAATACATGCTTTCTCAGCTATACGTTTGCTGCAGGATGTTATTTACGGTTGTACGTTAAGTCCAGAAACTACAGGAATTACGAATGTAACCTACGTTTTTAAGTATGCCACCTACATTTTTTTTTCTCCGTGTACCTTATTTATTGGTGATCAATGAAATTATACCGAGAATTCACATTATTCTCAAAGTTTCGTTTTCTTCCTACGGCTCTTGTAGATACACTGCACCATCAAGCTTTTTTAAATCGCTCTCGCTAAATAGCAGCACTAATCAGAAGTAAAAACTCACAAGTTCCGTCCTATCTATAAAGATTCAAAGTATCTCCAGTTAATAGTATATATTTTCTTGATCTTGAGCCTGCAGCACTGCATTACGTTTATCATATCCAATGAATTCAACTGTCCTGATCCTTTTGTTTTACACATAATTTGAAATAGACAGTGAATTTACAAATTTTGGAGTAAAATTCGGATAAAACATTACGGAATAACTTTCAGATTAAGTTGATATACCTTTGAAATTTTTGTTGAAAACAATTACAAATAGTATATAAGTTACTGCTAGAAGTATGTGTGTCATTTGTTAGGAGTATGTACGTCACTGTTAGGAGTTTATGTCTCACTGTTAGGACTGTCATTATTAGAAGTTTGCGTAACACCATTAGAAGTATACGTGTAACCGTTAGGAATATGTGTGTCACTGTTAGGAGGTGTGTGTGACCATTAGGAGTGTATATCTCACTGTTAGGAGTGTCACTATTAGAAGTGTGCGCGACACTGTTAGAAGTATGAGTGTAACTTAGGAATATGTGTGTCGCTATTACGAATATGCGTTTCATTGTTAGGAGTTTGTGTGTTACCGTTAGGATATGTTTGTCAGCAGTGTGCAGATTAGGTATTTGGTATTTGGGGGATAAAATAAAGCCCAATAGGACAAAGCAGTCTGAGGCTGCAATAATTCAAAATAAGACAATGATGGTCTTCTACCTTCAACGTACACACAAACACACACACACATATGATTCTGTCAACAGTAATAAACAAGAAATTTATCCATACTATTATACAAATGAATAGAAGTGACTTTTCCCATCATAGCCCTGGTCATTCGTACTATAGAAGAGACTGTATATTCCACCTGTGCCCTCGGAAAATATGCGAACTATACTTCGGCTCCACCCCCGTCACCCTCTGGCGGATGAAACCCTCCCTTTCCGTAGGGAAAAGAAGTGAATGACCTCAGCTGTGTTGCAGATTTGTCATTCAGTCGCTTGGTCTTGACGTTGACGAGTGAAGATCGTAGGCTACTTAGAGTGGCTAATAAGACAGAGCATAGCGAAATCCGTAAAATAATTAATTGTGGCAACTCTTCCGCATCTAAGAATTGAAAGATGTCGGCCGCAGCAACTTGCCCCTCCTCTTCCGAGGGAGGTACGGGAAATCACATATCGACAGCAGCGCCAGAAGGGGCATAGTTGAAATAAAAAGGCTATAGAAGCGTGGATTTTGGATAGAGATCTCATTTTGTAACGAAATCAGGGGATAAGGTAGATTTTTAGAAATACCTAAGAGGGAGGTAAATGAAGAATTTTTTTTATTTGCCATGAATAATGTACTTCATGAATTTTTTTGCTTTGTTTTGTTTTGTTTATCATGAATAATGTACTTCCTGAATGCCTGAAGCTATGAAGACGAAACTCAGGATAAAAACTTCCATTAAAAGTAACTGAAATCGTACTCTTACATTTTGGAAAATTCCGCTCCTAAGAGGGGGGGAGGGAGAATTTCTATATTATTCAGATTTTCGATTCTTCATTCAGAAGAAAACGAGATATGAAATTCGGTGTATAAACGCTTCATTAAACATCGGCGAACACATGTTTTAAGTTTTCGAACGTTCATTTTTTAGAGAAGCAATTTCTACAATATTCAAGTTTCTGGTTTTATGATCATTAAACCATACTCTTCCCATGCGAAGAAGCGGCACTTCTGTTAGTTAAATCAAAAAACTAGCAACAAGTAAATTAACTAGCTATATATTGCCTGAGACACTTGCACCTAACCTTTACACATGTGTTTGAGTATACATTGAAAACGTCTCACATTGTTTATACGCGTGACTTCGTTATATGTACTTACGTTAATATCACGTTGTCATCTAAATTCACCTTTGAATTGACACTGGAAGGTCCCACAAGTTGTCGCCCAAATCTGATTGTGACATAGCACATCTGATAGAGCATCATAAGAAATGAAAATGAGCAAAATTTAAGGTGCTATGGACCAGAAGGATAGGAGCTACAGGGATTCAAAATTTGCATATCCAAAGAATTTTATCATGGAATTATGTACGTTTAAAGTAAATATCTTGAAAACCGTTAAAGCAATCAAAACAAAAGGTGCCCAATTTAATCAGAACAAAATTCCCTATTGAAAACCGCAAACACTGTTGCCATAAGTTAATCAGTGTTGCCAACTCAGTAGAAAATAATTTGTTTGAAATATCACCATATACAAGTGTGCACAGATTTAAAATGCACTATTATCACTAAACATAACGGTGAAGTGTAGTGGTAGAGTATTACATACTGTTGGAGCTACGTGTGCTGAAAATGTACAATGGAGAAGTAGTGGCAACAAAAGGTAATAAAGGAATGCATTAGCAAAAAGTGAAGGTTTTGCATTATACTTCTGTACCCCGGTGAATAAGCAGACAACTCGCGAAAATAAAATGATACACGCGAGGAAAGAAACACATGTTTTCTAATTCTGTAAACTGGTTCTCCAGATTATCTAATCAATATTTGGAAGAGTACTTTCTTGGTGTATGTCTTTCGTGTTAAGTGACATTCTTTTACTTTCTCTCCTACATACCATATGATTATGTTTGTCCACTGTAATATTACCATATTCACATTGGAGATATAATTATTTTATTACTACCTCATTTCGTATTTATTCGGTCCGGATAACCGTGTGGTCTAGAAGGCTAGACAACCGATTTACTAGGGATCGCGGGTTCCAATTCCGCCGCGGACATGTTTTTGTTATACTTTTCACCTTACATTTCATTGTTAACTTTCTCTTTCATAGTAGTTCGGATCCCACTTTATACGATAGATCCCGTCCTATATAGCTTCGCAGCTGACACAAGACGTAAAAATGGCATCACTCAATTTCGTTTTTCAAATGCATCAATATTTTGTGATACTGTTGATTTTGCTATGTTATACTATCAGTGTTATGCATTTGAACTAAATCCATGATATGAGACCCAGATTCCTTTATTAGCATCTGTTGCCACATATCAGACTTGTCCATTGTACATTTTCAGCTCCAACAGTGTGCAACACTGTACCACTACACGTCACTGTTATGGTTAGTGATAATAGTACATTTTAAATCTCTGCACACTTGTATATGATACTATTTCAAACAAAATATTTTTAAGCTGAGTTGACAACACTGCCTCACCTATGGCAACGCTGTTTGTGGTTTCTGATTGGGCATTTTGTTTTCATTATATTGTGCAACTTTTGTTTTGATTGCTTTAACAGTTTTCAAGATATTTACTTTAAACGTACATAATTCCATGATATAATTTTTTTGGATATTCAAATTCTGAAACCCCGTAGCTCCTATTCTTCTGGTCCATAGCATCTTAAATTTTGCTCATTTTCATTTCTCATGATGCTGCATCTGATGTGCTATGTGACAATCGGATTTTAGCGACAATTTGTGGACCTTTCCGTGTGAGGTGAATGAGAATACGATTGCAAGTGACAAATATAAGTACACATAATAGAATAATTAAACTGGGCGACGGTGAAAACAGGGGAAAGTGAATATGCTGTAACCGCGAATAAAATTAGAAGAAACCAAACGCGAATAAGACACATCTTTTATTTTGAAATGCAGATAGCAGATTAATATTACATAAAAGTACAAAAACGCGTGAAATTTGACAATATAATCGAAGTTTTTATTACTTAGCATGGTTTTGGGGTAGGTGTAAGGAAAACGCAAGGTTAGGAACGATCGAAATGTAATTGGGGGTGAAAATCCCTTTACTCCCCAGCAGTTAGCATCCTGTGTGCGAGTATCAATATATGTCATTGTTAGGGGAACACAAACAACAAAAGATACAACCTCCCCCTTAGTACTGTGTTATTTTACATAGGTTATTATTGTACGTAGAGAAATAAACTAACAGAATAATAACTATCGATTATTATTGGCAATATACGACACATTTTAGCGCCATAAAAATTCGTCTTTCAGAAAAGACTTTCGGAAAAGAATTTCTCCACAAGCCTGTCATTTTGTTTAACTAGATATGATCTATCGATTGATTCGCTATTTTTTTTATCATCATCCATCATTTTTATCTTTTTCATTAAAATTTCTACATTAGTAAACAATTATTTATAACAAAGCTTAGGTGACTGGGACCCTGGTCTATATCTGAAGAATAAAACGTCAAGGTAAAGGAAAAATATCTCTATTTATCTAGGTCTTATTTCTCATTTTTGAGCAATATTATAGTGTTGATCATTATTTTAACCTATTTCTCATTAACCATGCCGTATACTGTCGTATAGTGGCATAAAGAAAAAGCTTTGTGAGGGTATATATTTCAGGGTTAGTTTTATTGTGGTCATCGTATAGTATAATTTGTTTTTTAGGTTTACAAAAAAAAAAAAATACTTTTTCTTAATTTCCTCTTAAACTTTACATGAGGATCACTCATATAATTTTGGTCAGTTTAATGTGATATGTCGGCTGGTATATGCATCATCTTTGGACAGTTTATGAGGATCACGCGATGAGGCTTGTAAGATGACGTCCGTCCGCCCATACTATGCATGATAACTCTTGAACTGAAACTATTTATTATTATTATTATTATTATTATTATTATTATTATTATTATTATTATTATTATTATTATTATTATTATTATTGTATTACATAACTTACAATGATTATGCTAGCAGACTTCTTTAATGCAGTCAATCCGTTAACATGTTAACATGTATCGTTAACTTTAACGTAGCCCCTCGTAACGTAATCGCTAACGCTCTAATTTTTGGTACGAGCGGTCCACGTTTCGATTCCCGGTGGGAATATTCGGTCGAAAAAGTATGAGAGATTGCCTGAGTGAGGTTTTGTTCATTCACACCAGCCAAATACCGGATGGTATCTAACCTATAGGCCCCAGGTCGCATCCTTCCTTCCCTTTCCTTGGATAGTGTGATCTCCGAAGGACGTCATCCCTCATACGTGACGGGCTAACATGGACGTTAGATGCTGAAAACCCAGAAATCCTAATTCCTAAATCCTAAACCCTAAGTAAACTTTAACGGTGGTTATGACCAATATCCCATATACAGTATGTAAGCGAATATTTTATTCGTGTGTTTTTCCTTTGAACAGCTTACCTAGAGCGATTACTTCGACTAAGTTCGACATGATAAGATTTCGCCTGATCCTCTCTACTGTTTTCAGCAAAGTTTTTTTTTCGCTTTAAAGAATAATAATATTGTAAAATTATGTGATTTTAATATGAGGAATTCAAGGAATCATGTTTTTTCAGGGGAAAAATATAAGTCGATGAAAATTCCATGTTATATGAGGAAAAAACAAGGTTTGCGTGACATTTAGATTACTATATCTAAGATCTCCACCGGAAACTGATTATGTAGGCTCCTTATTTAACGTTACGTTTTATTTTTATGTATGTGTATATTTTTCTGGTCAATCCAATATTATTTACCGCCCTAGATATATAACCTTCCCACCACACACACTATCTGATGATGATAAAAGATATTAATATTGATCAATAGCTAGCAAGAAACAGAAGCAAAACGACCAAGCTATTGGCGCCTCCGCACGCACAAACATAACTAATCCTGAATAGAACACTGTAATAATAACATAATAGGCGCCAATCGCAGTACATCATACAACACACACACGTATACGGTACAGTACTATAGCAGTGAATACATGTATGTGCTTATCTTCTTTTTTCCCTTCCTGTATTTGTTGGAAGCGATCTACTTGCACGCCACCATGAATCATTAAAGACCGTGACACATTTATGACAATGGTTATTACTGACAGGGAGCAGGGGAGGGGATCTTTTTCTCATTTGTTTCCTCGAATTATGAAAAAAAATAAGCTTCAATAATTACCCTTTTGATCTGAATTTTTATTTATTTCTCTTTTTTTTATTTCGTTTCTAGGGAATACTAGATCTGAGGTTTACGAGCAATTTCTAGACAAAACTGTACTTGATACTTTATTCCCGATTTTTTTTTAAATACAAGAGTTTAATTTTCATTTATGGACTAAACCACACCTAATTTCTGCTATGCATGCAAAAATGTGGAAGTTCTTTCGCTTGTAATTTTCAACAAATTGGAGAAATGTTGAACGTCAATAATAATAATAATAATAATAATAATAATAATAATAATAATAATAATAATAATAATAATAATAATAATAATAATAATAATAATAAGAAGAAGAAGAAGAAGAAGAAGAAGAAGAAGAAAAGAATAATTTGATGCTTCGGACCATTGGCGTAATTATGATATTTTTCTAAGGGCCCATGTCCTCTTATATATTTCCAAGAATCGAAAATCTTTCAACAACCAGTTTCAACCTGTAATCCAATGGTATTCTAGCAGGACAACATTATTCTAAGCCAGTGTTTCTCAACCTGGATCCACCTCCTTCTGGAGAGGAGCGTGAAAAGCTAATAAGGGGGCGGGAGCTACTGACAGAAATCAGTTATGAATAAAGCACGGCTTGTAATTATGGTTACCAGACGTCGTCTCTTTTACCAGACATGTCTATTTTCAAAAGTGGTGCGGGTAGGTTTTTAGGGAAATAGCTAAATGTCAGCTTTCTTTTGGATAGGGACAACTGTTTTAAATTCCAGATCATTGTTAGGCCTAATATTGTTGCAATATTCAGTTTCCAAGGAGATGACAACATATTCAGATGTCCATTCAACACTATTGTCATTATTATTATTGTTTCATTTTACCATGTAAATTCAACAGAAGAAATATTACAAAAACCCTTACAAAAATTTCATTAATGAAAAATGTCACTTAACCTTACAAAAATCTTTATTAAAGTAGGATAATTCCGATGAATTCCTCCATATGATATTTTCTCCTCTACTGTTGTGACACGCTTAATACCTATGATACCATTTATCGGAATTTTCTTTTAGAAGTACGATTTTTTGATGTTGTGACATAACTCCCTGAACTACCCTATCTTGACGAATTGGGTCTTCTTTTTGAAAGTTCTGTATAATATCTTTAAGTATTGATTTTTGCGTGAATAACTTGTGATTTCAAAGAATTATATATTTTTATAAACAGATTATTTTCAGATTAATATTAGAAACATGTTTCTAATAGTTTTTCTAATTATTTTTTCACAAAAATAATTAGAAATGTATAATCAGAAAAGTACTCTTTTTAAAAAATATTGCTATTAAAGTTGGTTTTACACATTACTGATTGAGTTACTGGACTCAATTGTCAGAAAATTTCTATGGAAAAACATTTATATTGTTTGTCTCCATGTTTTTTTTTTCTTTCTTTATTAGATTTAGTCTAGAAGCAAAGTGTTTCGTTCATGTGGGATTAAATGATTACCAGATAGTTTCAGTAGAGATTCGCAGATAGAAATTCGATCGAGTAATGTTTCTGAGTCGAAGTATGTGCCATTCAAACGTCGGTTGCTAGCTTTGTTCTAACTGGGTTACTATTGCTTGATGATAGATATCTAACATAAGTCATTGGGAATGTCATAACGGTTTTCATGCCAGTCTTTCTCGACTTTTGCCAGAATATCGCCTCCGTTTGCTGTGATCGATCATCACCCACTGCGAGAAGCATCTTGGGCATCAAGGTTTCTGGAACGAAAGCGACTGAACCAACTTTTGGCTGTTGTTTCCGATAACGTATCTCGCTTATAAATAGCACAAATTTCTTTCGGAGTCTGAGTTGCATTTACACCTTTATCGAAATAAAATTGTGACATGTAGCATCGTTTTGTGGAAGGTTCACTCCGTTCACGGCGCAATACCTTCCGTCTCGTTGTAAGAGTTCCAACATTATTTGCACATCTACTAGCTTTAACTGTCAGCTGCCAAAGGACGTTAGACCTACTTCGCTGCGACTCATATACCCTAAGATTTGAGACACTAATAGTGATGTGAGGTGGAAAATTTTTCGCTATATTTTTTCGGAAAATTTTCCGTTCTAAAACAATATCAGTAATCAAGCAATAATTCCTCAGCAATCATAAAATTGGTTAAATTCATGTACAGAAATGTAAAAAAGTGAAAGATCGTTTAAAGAATATGAAAATTTTCATGGATCAGACAATTTTCAGTACTATGTAGGAACAACTTAAACAATTTTTCATGAATCGAAATATTTTCCGTCTTATATGGAAAAATTGAAGAACTTTTTATGAGTCGGAAAATTTTCACCCGTTTGAAGCAAAAAGTAAAACAACTTTTTGTGAATCGAAAAGTTTTATTGCTCTGTAAAAACAAGTGAAAGGAATTTTCATAGTTCGGAAAATTTTCATCACAATGTAGAAACAAATGGAAAAAACTTTTCATAAGTCGGACAATTTTGGATATTATGTATAGTGATGTTAGGCGGAAAATTTTCCACTATATTTAACTACACATTCAGCTACAAAATTGAATTTCTGTAGAGGAAAGTTAGTCAGCAACAAATTATAATTTACCAATTAGATTTCGGGAACCGGAAAATTTTCTAATAGTTCAAGTTGGGAAGTAAACTTTTACACAATGTTTTTCTCTCTCTCTTCATCTGCAAGCATCTTCGTTGCTAAGTGGTTAGCATACGCGCCATTGGCATGGAAGACCTGGCTTCGATTCCCAGCGGAAGCTCATGTATTTCGGATTTCACGTTAATCAGTTCGTCCCGTCTTATATAGTCTCGCTGCTGAAAGGGACGTTAAACTCAAAATCAACTCAATTCAACTCCTCTTTCTCTCTCTCTCTCTCTCTCTCTCTCTCTCTCTCTCTGTGTGTGTGTGTGTGTGTGTATGTGCAAAGTGCAGAGAACATGAGTTCGTAGAGTACAAATATCCCATTCTATTATTTAAAATTTCAATTTATTAAAAGTCATGAATGTTTTCCGATTCATAAAAACATACTCCGTTTATTCCTACATCGTTGTTTAGCCATAAAATTTATTGGTAATAAATATTGTCTTAAAAAGTTTCATGAAGTGAAAATCTAACGATTCTTCATTTCAAGAATGTTTCAAAAACTTCAATGCGTTCTTCCCTCAGAATCCACTTTTGATCTTACAATATTAGATTTTGTCAGTTTAATGCGCATAAGACGGTTTTCTCATAGCTTTACTACTTTTACAGATTTACATTCTGCAACATTTATAAATAAGTAGATATAATAGAGAGAGAGAGAGAGAGAGAGAGAGAGAGAGAGAGAGAGAGAGAGAAGAAAAGAGAAAGAGAGAGAGAGAGAGACTATGTAAATTTTTACTTCCCAACTTGAAATATTAGAAAATTTTCTGGTTCCCGAAATCTAATTGGAAAATTATAATTTGTTGCTGTCTAATTTTCCTCTACAGGAATTGTATATCTCAATGTGCAGTTAAATATAGTGGAAAATTTTCCACCTAACATCACTATACATAATATCGAAAACTGTCCGGATTATGAAAAATGTTTTCACTTGTTTCTACACAGTCTTGGGAAGTAACGTAACGCAAGTAACGCGTTACTTTTTAAGTAACGTTTCCTAGTAACGCGTTACATTTTTTTCAAAGTAACTGTAACGGTAACGCGTTACAATTTTTAAAGTAACGCACCTAGTTTGCGTTACTTTTTTCGCGTTACATTTCTGATGAGTAACTACAATATATGTATTCTTTTTTTTTTTTCGGAAACAAATGTTTCTTCCTTGTAAGTGAATTTTTCAGAATGAAACACTCGACCATGAACTACGTATATCAGTGACCGACAGTCATCGACACACTGAGAAACAGCTAAGTTCGTAGTGCCAGTTGCTGCTTTTGGAAGATGAGGACAGCCTTAGGGAAATCACGTGTACTGATTGCAAGCATCTGGAAGATTTTGTCGTAGATTTTGACAGCTCCAAATCAATACATTCAGTGAGTAAACTAGGAGTGCAATGATACCGGTAGTCTATTTTGCTTTGATTGGTGTTGTTTTTATAAAGATGGAGAAGGAAAATATTTTACCGTTCGAACATTTGAAAGAATATTTTTTTCTTAAGAGCTGAGGATGATGGTGAACAGAATTTAAAAGTAAAGTGTCTGAAGTGTCCCGGCGGGAAATATTTATCAACAATTAGGATGCCATAATTAACGATATATAGTAAGGGGTTAATATGAATAAACTGTGTTCTGATGAGCAGGTCTACTTTATTACTAGAAAATAGTTTACTGATGGTATGAAATATTGGAGTTCTTTCAGATCAGTTTGCTTATCCTAGAGACCCGTTGATTATAGAGTTTGAAACTAGCTTTAAAGAGCATGTATCGATTTTAGAGTTACTGGCAAGTTTTGATTCACCCCCAGTTCATGTGTTCTCATTTTGTTAGTTGTAGTGTAGTGTTTCTCTATATTCTGTATTTTTAATTTTACATAACAACACTGTTATTATTATATATTAGTTTAGCAGAATAATGATAAGCAACTATTTTTCTAACGCAAAAGGGATGAGCACGAGTTAAGCTAAAACTCGAGTCCAGCCGAGTTTGATAAATGGCTCGTTCGTTTTAACTCGTCTTGAAATCAAGGCCTGATTACACTGGAAAGCGAAAGCCATGAGAAATGTAAGCTAAACAGTAATATGGAATACTTTTAGTGTTGCTCACGAGAGGGGACACTACTCGCATCTCGTCTCGTCTCGATAGCGGGACCACAAGATAGTTTTTAAAACAAGCTCGGCTCCGCTCGGCTCAACTGAGAAGATGCCTCGAGCCGGTTCGCTTGGGGGTGAACCATCGGCTCTAGCTGGCTTGGTAGGGATGAGCCATCTGCTCGATTCGGCTGAACTGAGCCGAGGGCTCTAGCCGAGTCGATTGGGTGAGCTGTTGGCTCGGCTCACTTCTCGGTTCGGGTCGATAGTGAATGAGCTGTGAGCCGAGCTGTTCGAGTCGTTGACAATTCTAAACCCGGGCCGAGCAGTTTTGAAGATATTTCGCCTGTGCCTTATAACTTTTAACAGTGTTTGGCTCGAGCCCGAATACTCAACCTAGACCCTCAACCCAAATTCAGAAGCTCGTGAACAATGTCTTTGACTCCTAGACTTCACGACTACCGAGGTTGGCAATCAACTAGTTTTTTAGTATTCAAATACAAACCGCCTATCTTTCTTTTATATACAGTGTTGTTATAATAATAATAATAATAATAATAATAATAATAATAATAATAATAATAATAATAATAATAATAATAATAATAATAATAATAATAATAATAATAATATAAGTTGTAGTAGTAGTAGTAGTGTCATTGATAATAATTATATTGCCTATGTAATTAATATACTTGAAGAATGTACTCGAAACTACACACCGGATTTGGCTCGACTCGACTCGAAATTCGACCCCAATTCGAGTCGAGTTGGAGGAAATTTTTCGAGCCGAGTTCTCGGGTCGAGCTCAAAGATGTATGTTTCTCGTCGAATCGAGTTTCAAAGAAAACTCGCTCGTCCCCATCCCTACGAGTAACGCAGTATGGCATTTTATGAATGTTACATTATATGAAAATGTTCATATATCAAGTAAAAATTTGTCCTTGCATTTACATAAAGCGATTCAGAACGTGCAATAATAATAATAATAATAATAATAATAATAATAATAATAATAATAATAATAATAATAGCGGGAGTAATAGTAGTACGGAAAATTGAAGTAATAATTTTTTTCACATATTTAACGTTTCGGACCTAAAAGTAACGCATTAGTAACGCGTTACTTTCGAAGTAAAGTAACAGTTACTTTTTTGGGACAAGTAACCCGTTAGTAACGCGTTACATTTTAAGAGAAAGTAAAGTAACTTGTAACGCGTTACATTTTTACAAGTAACTTACCCAACACTGTTTCTACATCGTGATGAAAATTTTCCGATTCATGAAAATTCCTTACATTTGTTCCTACAGTGCAATAAAACTTTCCTATTCGCAAAAAGTTGTATCACTTTTTGCTTCAAAATGGTGAAAATGTTCCGACTCATAAAAAGTTCTTCAATTTTTCCATACAAGACACAAAATATTTCGATTTATGAAACATTGTTTCACTTGTTCCTACATAATACTGAAAATTGTGAGAGCCATGAAAATATTCAGATTCTTTAAACGATCTTTCACTTTTTAACATTTTTATATATGATTTCAATCAATTTTATGAATACTGAGGAATTGTTACTTGATCACTAATATTTGTTAAGAACGGAAAATTTTCCGGAAAAATATAGAAGAAAAATTTTCACATATCACCGCTAAACAACGATGTAGGAATAAGTGGAGTATGTTTTTATGAATCGGAAAATTTTCCGTTTCAAAATTTTCCGGAAAATTTTCATCGCTGTACAGAACAAACAATTCTTCGATTCAAGAAGAATTGTTTCGCTTGTTCCTACATAGTACTGAAAATTGTCTGAACCAGGAAATTTTTCAGATTCTTTAAAAAATCTTTCAATTTTTAACATTTCTATACATGACTTTAATCAATTTATGAATACTGAGGAATTGTTACATGATCACTGATATTTGTTAAGAACGGAAAATTTTCCGGAAAAGTATAGAAGAAAAGTTTCCACCTCACATCACGGCTATACAACGATGTAGGAATAAGTGGAGTATGTTTTTATGAATCGGAAAATTTTCCGGAAAATTTTCATCACTGGACACTAAAGCCACCTCATACACAAAGCTCATATCCGAGTCAAATGCTGTTGCATGATGTTTTATTTTAAAATAATACGTACTTTGTAAATATTCTTACAAATACCATTTCTTACGAGGTTATAAGTTCGACTGAACTCGAGTTACATAAAGGTTTATGCAACATTACTTACATAATCCTTGACGATACTGTATACGAAACTAATATTGTTTAATTAATGCATTGTAAAGCAACCTAAGTGTATCTTGGAAACTGAATAATGAAACTTTTTGCATTACATAGTGGTAGTCAGACTTAATTTTAGAAAATGCCATTACTTCACCATGACCTGTTACTCTTCATTAAATTAGAATCTAATATTCCGATTGTTGAAAACAAAAATTAAACGTAAAACACACTATTGTTCATACGATATACTGTAATTAATTTGACGAAGAGAGAAAGAAAAAAATGAAGTAGATAAAACTAGCGTCTGTTCATTGCTTCTGTTTCAAGAGGTTTGTTCAGATCTTCTTCCTTCGTTTTTGTTTTGTTTGTTTTTGCCCCCTTCTCCTCCTCCTTTTTAGAACATAAGTAGGATTTGGTTACTCATTCGACATTCCTCCTCGAACCCTCATGATCTTCTTCCTGTGGGATTTGACGAAAGTCGTGGGGATTGTTTTCACGAAAGCAATGCCGAAGGGAAAGAAGGTGCAGTGAGTGGTGAACCCTGGAGTAAGAGCCTACTAATCTGCGAACTGCTGCCTTGAATTCATTGTCAGGCTTTGCGAAACCAAGTCTGAGCCCTGGGAAAAGAGAAGAAAAAGATGCTTCGGCGTCGTCATCGTCGAAGCATAAAGATGTGAGAAGGAAACGGAATAGGAATGGGAGAGGGGAACACCAATATTATTGGACCAGAATGAATTTCCCGTCGATAAGGAGGAATCTTTGCATCATTTGATCACCACTTGCTCTAATGATGATTTACGACGTTGGGTATATCACTTCTTTGTTATTTTTTACAGTCTTTATAATTTTAAATAAACTGTATATTATATAGTATATATTTATATACAATGCTTTTCTTGTGGAGGTACGCGGGTGTACACGTCCCTTAAACTTTGGGACAGACCCAAACCAAATAATTCGGATTGTGGAGTTTACAAATTTAGAAAATAAATCCTATGTTAAAATCAAGGTTGAACACAATTACACTTGAAGAGTTTATTCATGGAGATTCGTCATGTCGCCTGTTTATTTCAAGAGTGACATAACTCAAAATTCCTAACTTTTCAGGACAAGCGTTTGAAAACCCGATGAAAACAAATGGGTGCAAGAACGAAACAAAGTGTTCTCTAGCGCCCAGTTTTGGAAGCACATCTGTGAAATTTTTACCAGAGATAGACATTAAAATTAGCTTTCATTTTCTGCCCATAAGTCAATAAGGGTGATTTTTTTAGTTATGTCACTCTTGAAATAAACAGGCGATGTGTAATCATCAAGTATTTTAGCATAAAATACCAATTCATTGTACGAGTGGAATTTAAAGAGTTTACTTCAATTTAATTTAAAGAAGTATTGTCATATAGTTCTAACTAAAAGCAAAATTTAAATTATTCCAACATATGCTATAAATGACCACTTAATGAATTGTGTGGAATCTATCAAAAGCTTAGGAGTTATTATAAACAGCAAATTGTCATTCAATGATGATAGGATAAAATACATATCTGCGTTTCTGAACTGCATCGCTTATAGAAGATTGCTTATTGAGTTTGAATGTAACAGCTTGTTGGAAAGGCGGGTAACAGCTTAGTGGCTGACCAAATATTCTTTTATAAGTTGGTTGTTAATTACTTTGACAGTAGTGACTTACTGACTTACTTATGGAAAGTGGATACAGTACTAAAAAAGCTAAGGTCAAGACTATTTTTAGTTTATCCTAAATCTAAAAACGAGATTACAAGAATTCGCCTGTCACAAGAATGTGTTTCAGTTATAATAAACTTTCATATAAATACGAGGGTTTGGATTTTAGTCTCCTATCTTTTTATTTTTTTAGGGGTATGGAACTAGGGTTATAAGTGAACTGAATAAATCTTTATTCATCAATTATTAAATAATTTGGTAAAGATAGTACTCCTACTCCCAGCCATTAGAGGGTTACGCCCTCTCTTTAGGATAGATGTCGGTTGATTTACTTTGATTGTTAACATTGTAAGATGGTCAGAGTGCAGTTATCCTATCTGTCAAATACCCACAATTACTTCAGAGAACATATAAACATTGTACACATGCTTTGTAATCCTCAAAGCTACTTATTGTATATTAACTATATATTAATACGTACAGAATGTAATATTCACGTTGTATGTTTTATTTTGCTTTACTTTTGGTTCTTCTGTATTTGAGAACGCTTTAATATTTCCTTTTCTTTTTAGGTTTGATATTTTCAAATGTATTGCTGTGTATATTTTATACATTTGTTTATTTATCTTGGTGATATGGAGAATTCAATCAAACTGTCTTTAAACTGAGTTATTTTTCTCTGCTGAGAGTAAAGTGAATAAATAAACAAATAAATAAATAATCACAATTATCCGATCTGGATACGCTGTGCTTCATAGAGCTCGCTTATTTCTAGCGCTGCATAGTAATAGTTTATCAATTAGTTATACGCCCTTGTACACATTGTTTATAAGCGCAAAGGTTAAACTAACTGTAAGCTGATCGTACCTCTAATATATATATATATATATATATATATATTCTATTCGGGTAGCGTTAAGACAGATAATGGTGTCGCGATAGCAATGAGAAACAAAATAGCAAAAAGTGAAACTGAAACCAAAGTGGAATGCTGCAGTGACTGTTTGCAGTTTGTAAAGCGAAATGCAAAATCAGTTGATATTGTGATAATCCAAGTGTATATGCTAATAACCAACTATGAAGTAGAAGTAATACATGACGAGATTAATGACATATTGCCTCAGGAGTGAAGAGATAGAAGTAATGGAAAACTTCAACAGTGTAGTGGGAGAAGGGGCTGCGAATAAGGTGGTAGGACCATTTGCACTAGGTAGAAGAAACGCACGGGGCTAGATGCTGATCAATTTCTGTTGGCAACATGATGTGTTGGTGGTTTAAGAAAGAAAAAAAAAGCTGTATACGTGGAAAAGTCCAGGAGGTGAGAAACACTACCAAGTCGATTACATTCTTGTCAAGCAAGGTTTCAGAAATAGACCCCCTAGTGTACGAGACGTGAAGACACTACTGGAAGCGGACATTGATTCGGATCACAATCTCCTAGTGGCGGAATTAAAAACCTGGTAGAGTCAATCAAGAAAAATGGGAGGGGAAATCAGAAATGGAATTTAGAACGGCTATGAAATATGGACAGTGATGTGTACTCGACTGTACTTGGCTACTCGACTCCACTTGACCAAAAGGAAAGCACAAGATGTATGATGAATGCAAATGACTTGTGTTTAAAGAATTAGTACAGTGAAAAGGTGCTAGATAACAAAAAAACAGTAAACATTTGTCATAACGTACCACCACGTTCTGTCTGTTTTGTTAAAAGTTTGCTGCCGGTGAGCCATTTCATAGTACCGATCATGAGCTCCTCATTGCCTGAAATAACTGCCTTTTCAGTTTTGCTTTCGTCTTTGCTCTAAATCACAATAATATTCTTCGTGATATTTCGAAAATATCGCGAGATGGTTCTAAAATTATAAACAGATGGTGCTCGCAAGTCTCTCTTTACCATCTTCACAATGAATATAAATTTGTCTTTAAATTTCGGTCAACTTGTTACATAAGTTTTACTGTAAATTTCCTTCAATTCCAGTTGCACTTTGTTCCTTAGTTTACAACCGCGAACATCATGTTTAACAAAAGCTGTGATGACTTGCTGCTATTTTCGCGCTCGCTGCTAAACAAGCCTGAACGAAATGGCTGATCAGGTGAAGAGGTGAGAGTCTCCTGATTTGAAATTTCTGTTTATATGTGACGCGTTCCTGCAAGTTTACTTTCCGAAAATTTCTCGTATAATAATGAATAAATCTAAACTGGGTAAACAGACAGTATTCTGTAAATGAGAGATTGATATAAATGTACTAAACGAGATAGGTATATTTTATGTGGACTAATTGATTGAAGTTTTACCATTTCTTTTCAGTAGCAAGACTATGTGGATGTGGACCAGTTTAAGGTAGAATCCAAACCACCCTAATTCATTCAAATATCAAAGCTCTTCTTCCAACGGGCATCGAATCCTGGACCCCATGCATTACAGGCATACAATGCTAGCAACTAGACAACTAAGGAGAAAAGCTTATGAGAAAGGCAATTTTATCAAGTATATTTCCAAAATAACCTATTGCTATCAGCTTTCTTAAGAAATGCTTAGTAATTCAAGCATTGTTCCTCCATTCAATTAAGAAATAAATTGAGGGGTTGAGCGCAACAGTGGTTTAACCCACATTTTTAAAAGTGGAGAAAATCGAGTTAAACTTAAACACATGTGTTTTTTGTACGATATATATATATATGTCCAATGTATGACACATTCAATCACTTGTGGTTGCTTTTGGTATATTGTACAAAAAACCACATGTGTTTAACTTTATTTTTCTCCATTTTTAAAAAAATGTGGGTTAGACCACTGTTGCGCTCACCCCATCATTTGCACTTACGGGCTTCCTGAGTTTAATATTTGTTTAGGGTTTGTGTTGTTCAGATCTTCCATTGAACTGTCTCTACTTATTTCGGCTCATTAGCATGTTTGTTTCAGTAAAATCAAGATTTCATGGAATAAGTATTACAGTAACTCTTCATATGACACACGAAATGCATCATGATATCTAAGAGAAATGAGAAATGAGACTGTCAAAAGACGCTATATATTGCATCATATTCTATGTAGTGATGGTACTTTGATGGGATTGGACTAGAGTTCAGTGTTGCTGTCAACAGCGAGGCTATATGTAACGTAGACCTATAACTTAACGTGGAATTTGTATAGCTCTTTCCGTAAATCGAACCCGCTCTCCCATGTTGAAGATGCGCATGCTAACCATATAACCTTGCGGGAGTTCGAAATTGCTTTGATTGAGTTATGCATTCATCATGAGAATTCTATTGAGGATAGGCACAGCAGCTCAGGGGTGGAACTCATCCCTAATACGATGAATTTCTAGTTCAACCTCAGTAGGATTATAAAGGACGACATCGTACTGTATTCTTCCGGGGTTATGTCAATTGTTCCAAATCTCTGCATTACAAAAATTCTTCCATTTAACATCCATCTACTTTAGCTTATCCTAAGCGCCAGATATCAAACTGGGGATTTTATTTTATAAAGAAACATTTGATGTACAACTTTAATATTGAAAAGCGATATTTTGAGGAAAATCAAATAATTAGATCACAAAATTTACTGTTACAGAAGCCCTACAGTACTTTTTAAGAAAGAAAGAAGAAAAGAAAGAAAACGGGATTTTAAGCCAGAAATCTCACATAATTTTACCGATTCGCACATTAATAATTATACAGAAGTAATTTGACCTATATTGAGTAAAGTATTTTTCAATCTCAGTGTGTTATTATTTTCTTTTTCGAGAGGCAGAGAAACGAACACCTTGTAGTAATGTGTTAGAGTAGTATTTAGACGACATTGACTGTGCTGCGTACCGCTTCAAACGTCTTCAATTAGTCATGGTCGCGAGTCGTTACGCTTGCTAAACTGGTAGGCACAAGGTCTAATGCATCTCACCCAACTTCCCCCTCTCCCTCGCTCTCTCATCCCTCTGGAGACTGTGACTCTATGCTATTTGCCTGGTTGCTTGCTTGCCTGCTACTGTTGATGAGAAGGCATCCGAACAAATGCTGAAACGCAAAGCTTGCCTTGCTCCAAACTATGCGGAACGCCTTTTACAAAACACAACTGCTTACTGCATGGACAAAACAGCGTTGAAAATGTTCAACACTCAAGCAAACAAATCGCTCAAACACACAGAAAGTTTAGTCCCTAATCTGTCACACCGAGTAATTGCTATTAAAACTCAAATGTTTTCTTTTTAATTAACATTTGTTTTGCGTTTTAAAACATTTTTGAAGCTAAAATATTTTAAAAATAAATGTTTATTAATTACAATATTTATTTATTTATTAATTAAAATTCTGAGGTAATATTAGCATCTAACGAAAAGATGTCAAAAGATAAGCCATACCGTACCTTTAATAGAAATACCTTATTGAGACATGATGTTGAATATCCTAAGGACTAGAAGAGTTTTGTTAAAGAGATCGCGGGTGAAGGTACCCTTTTCCTCCACGGAGCAATTGTGCTACGTCCTTGTTGCAACAGTGCCAATGTTCAAATCATTCTCCTGAAAAGTTGATAATTTTGAGTTGTAATGGTGCTCACAAGACGAGATGAGACAGGATTTTTTTTATGAGAGTCAACGAGACGAAAAAGCACTTTGACGATACTTTTTCGAGACGAGACTGCCCTAAATCGTGTCTCGTGGGCAACAATATTAAGTTGCGAGATTTATTTTTGTATTAAAGTATAACCACACTAGCAGCGTTCACCCCGCTTCGCTGCGGTCACCCCGGAACGCAATAAACTTTGTTACTTAGATAATTTTTACTTTTTCGCTTTCAAGTGATATGATAAAAACCATAGAAGATTGCACTAAATGTTAACATTATATCGCCTGTCATTTATGTTAACCCGCCCCGCTTCGCTGCGGTCACCCCCGAACGCAATAAACTTTGTTACTTAGATAATTTTTACTTTTTCGCTTTCAAGTGATATGATAAAAACCATTATAACGCCTGTCATTTATGTTAACCCGCCGAGTGACACGGTCATGCGGGTTGCATATAAATACGTTTATTTTTATACCTATGATGAACTAACAAAGGATTTGTACGTAATGGACACCTGAATGGTCAATTATCTCAAGACACTGGTAATTGAAAATTAAAGTGATATGATAAAAACCATCTAGGGTCCAAATCCTAATAACCCCCCAAAAATAAAAGAAATTGGTTCAGCCGTATTAGCGTGATGAGCGGACAAAGGATTTGTACGTTCTCTTTTATATATATAGATTATGCCTCAGTTATATAAAATACAACCTTATCGTTGCAAAAGAAGCTAGTTACCAATTGATACATCTTGCTGGGTTGAATGGAATGACATGTATGGGATAAATTATCATGTGTAGTTTTTCAATTGAGAAAATTTACAAAAGTAAATTTTTATAGTGCTAAAAAATGTGCCATTCTAGGCCACCAATAAACTCTGCTAAGGACACCAAAGAGCACCATGTGATTTTATTATAGGCAACCAACATTTCTTTGCTACCGTACAGGCTGCATAAAAGCTAGGGTCATATTATGGATTTTTAAACGGGATGATATCACCGTTACGCATGATCTTAAGGGGACAGACTACTAAATATTTTTGAAAAGCTAACAAATTTTTTTGCCTGTTTTTCGTAAGTGAAAAAAGATAATGAAATGTAACTTACCACAATAATAGATAATGGTATTCTACATCCGAAAATACAAATTATCAGTGTTGCCATCCATAGAAATTACAGTGTGTCCAAAATTTGAATTACCCAAAAATCTAGGTTAAGGCAGCGACTAGAAAAATAAACTCAACGGTAGTTGATTAATTATCATGTTGTCTTGGTTTCTTGTTTACTACTTTTTAAATAATGTTTGTATTTATTTTGTCAATACTTACAGAAGTTATTACAAAATGAATAAGTTATTACAAAATAATCACTTACGAAAAACGGGCAAAAGAATCTTTGTTAGCTTTTGAAAAATATTTAGTAGTCTGCCCCCTTAACAGATTGAGTCCATTAACGTACTTGGCCGAAATAATTGCTCCACAAAAATAAATAAATACATAAAAATGAAATAAATAAATAATATGCGCTTTTGTGTTTACGGTACGTACGTACTACTGGTGGGCACAAAACCAGTTTTCGGTTTGAAGACAAAAATGAAACCAGCTTTTCAAAACTTTCTGATTTTGTGAAAAACAACTGGTTTCGGAGAAAACCGAAATGTCAGTTTTTCTACAAAAATGTGTTTTCTTAAGAGTCTTCATCCCAGCGAAATTAAAATACCGCTAATTTTACAGTAATTATGTGATATCTTCAAATAAATAAAATATAATTGAAATATGGAACAAGAGCGCTCTAGACAATATTATTTTACATGAGAAACCGTTATCACGACTCAATTATCTGCTTTCGATTTCCAGCCATTTTGAAAATCGGCATTTATTTTCGCGTTTCTAAACAGCTGAAAACGGAAAGCCACTAGGTGACTTGTGATAACGGTACCTCACGCAAAATAATATTGTCTTGGGCGCTCTTGTTCCATATTTGAATTATCTTTTATCTATTTGAAGATATCACATAATTACTGTAAAATTAGCGGTATTTTAATTTCGCCGGGATGAAGACTCTTAAAATTGAAAACCGGTTTTGCCCATTCTTAGTACATACATTTAATAGTACAATCTTGTAAGACCTACTGCATGATGTTCATAACAGGTTCAATAACACGCCACCTAAACTAATACTAAAACATACTACATGGACCTTTCATTACGATACTAGACATGTCTATCAATTATAGGGGTTAAAATATGTGAAATAAATATCTATATTATTGCAATATATGTTTCCTTATATATGTGTGAAATATGTAAAGTACCAGATGTTAAAAAAATTCCAATATAATATTAATTTATTGATATGCAATATTAACCCTATCAAAGATCTGACTATTTGGCACCATAAGAAGTCAGATCATCTTACAGTATATCACATGAGGTAGTCTGCCATATTGCCGCATCTGAGAAGTTTATGTGCGCCATGGTCTTCAGCTAACCTCTTTGTGTTCACGTACGATTTTTCTGTTTTCATACTTCCATCAACTGTAGCCTCCTTTCCCCCTCTCTTTCCAGCTATCATAATCTCTAGCACGTCCCTCATGTTATAATTCTTTCTCAGCCATTGTCCCAAACAAGTTTCTCTGTCTCTCTTCAATTACATCTGAAATTATTCTTTTTTCACTCACCACTTCTAACACCCCTCTCACTTGTTTTCGCTCGATCCTAGTTAATTCTCTGTGTTCCTCTCCACGCCCACATTTTGAACATTCAAATCTTTTTTCATGTCTTTTGTGTAATGATCATGTTTCTGTCCCATATAGTGTACTACTCCATACTAGGGATGGCCAATTCCGTAATTTTTTACTTTCCGGAATCCGGAAAGTAAAATCGAAAAAATTCCGGATTTTGGAAAAATTCTGGAATTCGGAAAAATTATTTTTCTTTTTGTAATCCTCAGAATTTTGTTCAAATGCAAACGTACAAATTTCCTTTTTGTAATCCTAAGAATGTATGATGCAAGTTAAGCTGAAACTTACATCTAACAGTAATGACATATTGCTTGTAAATACTTAATGGCTATCAAGAACAACGGCATATTAACGTAAGGGATACTCTGCAGACTAGCAATAAATAACAGATAAACAACAGTTGAAAAAGGAAAACAAAAAAAGTAACTAACTACGGCACGTCAGGCAGCACATCTACATTGCGCATTATGTTTGCGAGAATATAGGGACACATAGACTCTAGCAAAAAGCGTGATGTTATCATTTTTGTTTGGCTAATTTTAATAAGGTGAGCTTGATGTATAAAGTTGTTAAAGTCATATTATTACTCCAAGAGCTGTACGATGGAGGCAATAACGTTAATATTAATGGCAGTAATGAGCACTTACTTGCTCTAACTGTTAACCTTGTTTTTGAGATGATTCTTAGACGTGAGCCTGTTGGCATGCAGTTAGAAGATCTATGCCCATTATTTAAAAAGCACACATTATCTGTGGAGTACTAACGAATTGCCTCACTATCGAACACTAACGTAGCACTAGCGACGTGTAAAGTCGAAATTGGGGTCTGACGTAAGTGGCTTGTCAACTTCACGGTCATTATATTTTCATTATTCATACAGGGTTTATGTCACACGTGTCAAACATGAAATTCGGCGCCCCCAAATTTATATGTACATCTATCTATCTATTGTCCTATTAGGCGCCCCTCCAACCACATGCCCGGGGCACGCTCCTTCCCGTTAGTAGCGGCCTGTATTCATATATCTCTATATTTGAAAAAAGTCCTGACTGAGTGAGTGTGTGACTGACTGATCAACGTTCAGGCCAAACAGCTTAGGCTAGAAACTTGAAATTTGGACAAGATATACAGTAGGTACCACTAGGAAAGGATTTTTGAAGATTCGACGGGGCAGTAGCAGAAGAGAAATGGCAATTACTTTCTTAAAATGTCACATTAGTGTTACTCACGAAACGAGACGAGACGAGAAGAAAAGTATTATTGTCTCGTCTCATTTTTTCTAAAAGTCTCGCCTCGATTCCAAAACGGTTCTCTCGTCTTAAATCGAATCTAGGCAAGCCTTTTTCGTCTCCCTTTGAAAATTTCTCATATCGTGTGTCGTAAATGTATATACAGTAGACTACCGACTATCTGGTCTAATGTTGCAAAAGGGTGAGCCGGTTAACAAAAATGCCGGGTACATTGGAGTACTATGATTAGTACTATGTTTACTGCTCCACACATACCATTAAAAACACACTTTTTAGCATCAAATTCCGTCTTATTAATATTACATGAATACTTAGTACAGACAAGTAATTTATAAATATTTGTTAATATGGTAACATCCGTTTAAACGGTATTATACAAAAAGGAAGTCAAAAAGAATAAAAGTAGTGTACACGTTTTAAAATAAATTTAATAACGTCTAATTTAGTTGAAGGAAACACGAAAAAAATTTTAAATCAGCAGTACTGACGTACTGCCGTATGTAGTACGGATCACTCTTAGCGCCTCGCGATCAAAATTACAAAACATTTCTCATTTTATTACGGAGTTTTCTGTCTTTCTTTTTCTGTCTCTTAACTAGGCCGGATAGTGCAGAGTCTACTGTACTTGTATTTTGGAAATAACGCAAACAGTAGTCTTTATGGAATAATTTATTAATAGGACCAGTGTCGGCACGTTTCTGAACCCAGCATGATATGCGCAAAATGAAGTAGCAATTTGCTTTGAAGCTATCTGAATACAATATCCTGATGAACTGTAGAATATCCCCGTATCCTATTCGCTTGGTCTGCACAAAATTAATGTAGGAATTCGGAAACTTTTATTTTGATACATATCAGTGATAATAAAATATGCTTTGGCCCCGCCTGCCGTAGTCGCTAACACTCTCGTCTTTGGTGCGAGCGGTCTCTGGTTCGGTTCCTGGTGGGCACACCCGGTCGAAAATGTGTATTAGCTTTTTCAGGCTAGCCATTTTGAGTGCGTTTTTTCCTGAGTTTCCCTCATTCACACTAGGGAAATGCCGGGATGGTACCTAACATACAGGTTTCAGGCCGCTTCCTTTCTTCCCTTTCCTCGGATAGTGTTCTCGCCGAGGAATGTCATCCTCATACGCGACGTGGTAAATGGCCATAGATGTCGACAGCTCAGAAATCTAATCCTTAATAAAATATACTGGTTACTATCGTCTGAAAGCTTACGTTTAGCAGATTGTAGAAATATATGTCATAGGAAATATATATATATATATATATATATATATATATATATATATATATATATATATATATATATATATATATATATATATATATATATATATGTGTGTATTTATCTATTTTCATGCCTGAGACGAGTTTGTTTAACGTTCCGTTCAACAGCGAGGCTATATGATCATGCCTGAGACGATAGGAAGCGAAAAAATTATACAATTTTTCAAACTCTAATGCAGCGTAACTACTTAAATTCGTCAAAGAGGATCCAAAACAAATTGAAACATTAATGAGATTGAGATATAAACTATGGTAATGTAAGCAAACATACAATAGAAGGTTGGTTCTAAAAATTCTGTTGTACTCTTGGAGGATAGGGAAGATCACTAACGTCATTCGGTTGTTGGATACTACGAATTGAAGCTGATCCCCGAAGCAGTTCTGCGGAGAACGACAATACGAGAAGTTCCAAAGAAACTAGGCGTTGATCATTCGATTGTAGTATGACATTTTGAGGAACTAGAAAAGGTAAAAATATGAATGAATTGACCAAGACCAAAGAAATCGATGATTTACATCTGCTTTAAATTGCTGCTACTTGTGAGCGACGAAAGCGATACATTTTTCGAACATATTCACAGAGGTAAGGAAAACTAAATATTGTACGGTAAGCGACATCTCCTATCCATGTTTTAAGTTATGTGATTAGTCAACCTTGACCTCGGTGTTGTCAAACTTCAGCATATATCAATAGATATAATAAGTCACAGCTAGGCTTAAACAATGCATACGCATCAAATCTACACTACTTGACTCATAACAGATCAAGTAACCAAACCTATACTACTTGACTCGTGTTTTAATACCATCATCAACTGTAGCCTCTTTCGCCGCTCCCTGTTTCTCCTGCCACCATATGTACTAGCACGATCTTCATGACACAGTTCCTTTCAAGGTAATGTTCCAACCAGATTCTCTTCCTCGTTTCTATTACACCTAAAATTGTTCTTTTCTTTCCTACTATTTCTAACACTTTCTCATTTGTTTCCCGCTTGACCCAGCTAGGCACGTAGCTAAGGGATGTGTCAGGACACCTCCTTTCGGAACCAAAAATGAAAAAAATTAAAGAATGATAGAACAAAAAGAAACGAGAAGAAGAAGAATCAGCGTTAAAAATATAAAGCTACAGCAAGTGTTTGGTTACTTTTTCTTGCGAGGATCTTTGTGTGGAGGAAACGGAGGCGGAAGGGCCAAGTTGAAAATGGATATTATTGTAATGGAGCATTCCGAAGTCCATCTAGCTCCATGCTAATCTTATGGACTATAAATGACGACCGATAAACCGATTCGATCAGTGAGACTCTCAGGTTGAACTTAAGAAATGTCCACAATCATTAATAATATGAGCCTGGTAACGTAGATTCTAGTTACACTTAGTAAAGAGATTTTCAATTTCGCGGTAACACTAATCTTTTTTATAGGATATCTTTACTGCCAAAAGAGATTTCGTTATTATCCGTGACGGCATTAAACGAAGATAAGATAAAGAAGAAGAAAGAAGACAAGAAGAACCGAGTTCGAATGACCTCGGAAGACTTATATCTCTTTCGAAACTTTTTTTATGTTCTTTTACCCGAGATTTCTTCATAGCTTGTTATTAAAATACTTACTAAAATATCCTCATTTTATTGTCCTAATAAATCAATATGGGTATGTTGTCAGTAAAATATTAAGATTGATCGAGCCCCTGGTGTGTAACCACAATATTTCATATCATACCCCCCCCCCCCGCCATTAGAAATCTTGGCTAAACGAACCAATCTATGTTGCCAATAAAATAGTTTAGAATAATCGAGCCCCTGGTATAATAATCACAGTATTTCGTCACGGATCTCCCTATTACCAAATTCTGGCTACGTGCCTGACCCAGCTAATTCTCTACATTCTTTACAAAGCACACATTTTCTAAAGCGGAAAATGCTTCCTAAATACCTAAGCTCACTATTTTCAGCAGATGCACAAATTGGGTATCATTCTATCTACATGAATATTATATATGTCGATTACAGGAAACTGCTTTTCGCTATCTATTACCATATTTACTGTATAGTGATTAACGTTAGAACTGGAAGTGGTTGATTGGTACCGCTTCCGATTTGAATATTACATTCATCAGGGAACTCGATTCTTAACTATTGACTCTGTACACAGTGGCCAAAACTGATGGTAATCCATCAGATAGTTCTTGAGACTGTTTGTTTCCCTGACGGACAGAATGAATATATGGCTATAGAGTTTTGGTAAACTAAATTTGTTAATGAGTGATGATGGAAGAAATACAAGAAGGGAAACCAAGAGAACCATGAGAAAATTTGCAAACACAATATTACCCATCGAAAACCCACATGGCCTAAGATAGAATACCATGGATGAAAACTCTACCACTGAGTCATCAATCACCCGCCTATTAGTTTTATTAATTATTATATTAATGTAAATTAATGAATGCCTGCTTATGCTAATTATTGAGCAATTACATTGTATACTTCGTAAAGTCAAAAATTATAAATTTGTATTTACTGTATATAGGTATGTTGACAATAAGAGAATGTTATCAGAATGGTTGTTGAGATTTCTTTTCCTTTACTACCATTGTCTGGTTGAAAGTAGTTTGCAGTGCTTTAGAACAGTTGCATGTGGGAAAGCGATGTTTCAGACATACTGGCGCCCTTTTTGTGTGTGAAAATAACACCTTCCTCATAAAGCAGTAAATAACTGCAGTAGCAAATTCTCTGCCGAAGTGATAAGACATATCTAACTACAAGAAACTAATACAAGTTACAGTATATATTCATTATGGTGCTTTTTTTTAACAGCTACTAGCTAGGGATGGCCAATTCCAGAATGTTTACTTTCCGGAAAGTAAAATCGGAAAAAATCCGGAATTTTTCCGGATTCCGCATATTTTTCCGATTTCCGGAATTTTTCGAATTCTGGGATTTTTCTGAATTTCGGAATTTTTCCAAATTCCGGAAAGTAAAATTTCCGATTCCGGAAAACAAATTTTCCGAAATCCGGATTCCGGAAAATTTTGGCCATCCCTTAGTCCATACATAGTATTTTATGGGTCTTTCCCTCAAGTCTTTATTCAGAGACCTACAAAATATACTTTTTTTCCTTCTACATGCTTCTTTCGCCACCATGTTCTCACTTATCATCACTACCCAGGCATCGAAAATTAGTCACCTGTTCTATTTTCCCCTTTGGTGTGGGAAACCTGGGTTCGATTTCCGACGGGGGCTCGTGTGGTTCGGATTCCACGTTAATCAGTAGGTCCCGTCTGATATAGCCTCGTTGCTGAAAGGGACGTTAAACTCAAAATCAACTCAACTCAACCTGTTCTATCTTCTTCCTTCCTGCTTCTATATTTGACATCGACCTCTTCGTTTCAATCACCACAGTTTTTATCTTTCTAACATTTATTTTCATCTCACCTTCACAGCTCTCCCTCAAGTTTTCTAATCTTATTGATTTTCTTTCAGATTTCGTAACTAGCATCTTGCCAACCATATAACCTAATTATTCTACCCTCTACCGAAATACCGTCATATTTTGTAGACTCTTTTTCACTATCTATTCTAGGTAAATATTAAATAGGTAGACGAGAAATAACATCCCTGCTGAACTTCCCTGCCAATTGAACTGTCCTCTGTCATTTCTTCCCCTATTTTAACACTTACGTGTTAGTTCATATTGTGAAGTATCTGTGTAGTTGTAGTGACATGACTGCGAGATAACTGTGTAAACTTTTAACATACTTCGCCAAATTCAATTATTTATTAAATTGCGACTAAGTTCTACAGAACTATGAACATTCAAAATCTAACGGAACAAAACTTTTATTAAGATTGTACATTTCCAGACAGCTTCTGTAATCACATATTTGTTAATAAACACGACTAGTTTCCTTCTTGCCTTTCCGCACAGCCTGATACTTCCCCATTCATTGAACTCCAGACTCATTATTTTGCAACCAAACAAAACCACGGAGGACATATCGACAGGGGGTATTCGCCACGAAGTTTAGGAAGGTGCAGAATCATCGGAGGCAAGCAGATCGCATCATCAGAGGACGACCGACTCCATGTCCCGAGAGTACCATTCAGTTGGCTCATCGCTGCAGACACATTTGAATTTGACATCTGAGTAGTGGCATGAAGGTGTAGAAGAGCTTCATCGTAAAAGGCGCATCGTCAAGAGAGAACTCGAAGCCCCTGGCAATTCAGCAGGATTAAGATCCAGTTGTTGACTAATTCCAGAACATCCAGGCTCTTCCAGGGAAAACCATTCATCATCCAGATGACCAGGACGACACCAGTCTATTTGGATTTGTCACGCTAGTGCTCATCCTTTATTTTTTAATCTTAACCTCTCTCTCTCACACACACACACCTATTTCCCCATCTAGTCATTTTTCAAAATTAAAACATTTGAATTTTATTTAAATTCAAACATAATTTTACAGTTAAGTACCGTGTTGTGCATCAGTTTCATCCCCCAATTGTTGCATTCATTTGATGAGTATTTTAGAGATTATTCTGAGCTACAACTGATGGCACGGTACCGGCACATGGTGGGGATACTTTTGAGGCTTGCGCCGTTATAATGATCCCAAACTTCTAAATATTTTACATGTGCCTACCGGCACATTTAGATAGATGCTTTAAAGAAAAGTACAGCTCATAGTTTTGATAAATAACTCAGGCATTTTTAAAAGATAAATCCTATTGAGTTGAATATAATGATGATGCATTTTGAGTAACGAGTAGAGTGTAATTTATAGTTTTTTTCTGAGAGAAATTGAGTAGAGTTATTAAGTAGAGGCACAATATTTAAGTTTAGGATTTAGTATTTAGTAGAGGCACAACATTTAACTTTCTTATGGGTCTTCGATCTTTCCATTCCAACTAACCTTCTTTAGAATCCACAACGACCATTCCCAGTTCACGTGGCCGAAAGTCTTTTCTAAATCAATGAATACAACATATATCTCTTTCACTCTTTCTATGAACAATTCGCCTATTTCAATAACCTTAATAAGACCATTACATCCTTTGTGCCCTTATCTCTCCTAAATCCGAGCTGTTCCTAAATTCTTCATTTCTTTTTGTTCTTCCATACAACCTTCTCTTCGGTATTCGAATCATTTTTTTTTTTTTTTGCTATATGTAACATGAAACTATTTAATAGTTCCATAGTCCTCACATCTTTTTGCATTCAATTTCTGAGCCAACGGCGTCATGATCGTCTTCAGGAAAATTTTTGGTCACTCTTCTGTTTCATATATTTCCTTACAGAGTCGGAACAATTCTTTCTTGCCCTTGTCTTCCATATTCTTAATGAATTCAATTGACATATTATCTATCACGGTTGCTTCCCACTCTTAATCTCGGATATAGCTTTTTCAAACATGTCCCATTGTATACTTCATTTTCTGCTTCTACGTCTAGATCTCGCAGTCTATTCCTAGGGATAGATCGCCTTACCACGGAGGATATTAATTACCACATATATATATATAAGTGACTATTTATTTGTGTGATGAAGCCATAGTTAGCTAGTTCTCATATATATATATATATATATATATATATATATATATATATATATATATATATATATATATATATATATATATATATATATATATATATATATATACATATATATATATATGATGTGTGTGTATGCTATTTCTAATACTAGTTCCAATTTAATCCTTCATTCTAGCTTCCCAATTTCTAATTATTCACGTACCCTTTTGAACCAAAGAGCTGATGACTTAGTGGTTCTACCTAGTTATGGGGTGGAGCTTTCCTTTGAGCAGAACACTTGGATAAGAAGACTATCTCAATACATAATACAATTAATATATATCCCTAAAGTTGAGATGTTTGTAATATTCTGTTACGTTCTGCACATAATCATTCTTTTTCACTGCAAACCAATAGGATTGTTTACGAGAGAAGAGTTAAGGGAAAGGTAACGTAATTAGTGAAAGCGATCATTCGTCTCGACATTGTATCTGTTTCTATTGAAAGGACTCTATCTCGTCCCGTATCTTGTCACGAAAACTCTATCTTGTCTTGTCTCTTCTCGTGGGGAACCCTAAAAGGAAACAATTATGGCGGGTATCAATTAATATCCTTTATTCGAATAATAAACGATACTTCAAAATTATAATTATGTTTTTTAGCTTCCATAAAACCAAAATGTAACTGGAAGAAAAATAGAATTCTGTATTGATATATCTGTGAATAATAATAATAATAATAATAATAATAATAATAATAATAATAATAATAATAATAATAATAATAATAATAATAATAATAATAATAATAATAATAATACTTTCTTTTCCTGTCACAAGAAATATTGGTAACACTGGTAACAGGAAGAAAAATCAATCACTTCCTTCTTAATTACTTTATTGCTGAACACAGACCAACTTCGTTTCTTGCTATATTTAGGGTTTCCCTTGTGAGACAAGATGAGACAGAATTTTCATGACGAGATGCGAGACAGAGCTCTTCCAATAGAAACGAATATACAAGGCGTATCCGGAAAGTAAGAACCATTTTGAAAACAAAATATAGTAAACATATTTAAAAAAATATTGTCACAAGAAAGAGCATATCTTACACTACTTTTCCACATAGTTTCCACCGTTGTTGAGGCACTTGTTGTAGCGGTGGATCAACTTATCTACCTTCCTCATAGAACGATGCCGCCAGTGAGTTTGACACTATATGTCGCTAGTGAATTGAACCATTGCTGCACAGCGAGTTTCATTTCGTCGAAAATTCGCCTGAAAGCGATGTCATAGTGAAATGTCTGTAATCACGGATTTTTTGTGATTTTCCTCACTAAGTCATCGTTGATAACAGAAGGCCGACCACTCCGGGGCTCATCGTGGACATTAGTTTGACCCTCATTAAACATCCTTACCCACTTTCTCACCATTCCATCAGTTATTGCGTTTTCACCATAAACATCTTTAATTTAACGGTGAATTTCTGCCGGTTTCATATTCTTTGCGTTTAAAAATCTAATTACCGAACGAATCTCACAGTCGGTGGGATCGTCAATTGTCTTAGACATTTTAAACTCGCACTGCAGACAACACTATGCAGAGCAACCAAAATGGCGTCAGTTGAGAGCAGACGAATAAGGACGACTAGCGCGCATGCGCGGAACACCGATCGCAGCGCAGCAGCGGTGGGAATGCGAAACGGTACTTTCTTTCCGGATACGTCTCGTATTTTATGAGACCATGCATTACTTTCGCGACACCTTTTTGAGATGAGACAGCCTCAAGTTCGGTCTCATAGGCACCCCAAGTTTCCTAGTTTCTGGTCTGAGGATGAAATACCACATGCATGGCATATAGTGCCATAGGATGCAATACTAAATCTGGGTTGTAAGGTGGCTCCTAAATTTCCTCGAAGACTAGTCTTTTGCAGCAGCCTTAGCAACAACAGCCGTGTAGACTGGAGCATTGTCATGTAACAAGAAAGGTCATCGCACAACGACTGATTCCAATGACTACCTCCAACGAACTGACGCAGCTAGAGTGCTATACACTTGAAACCAGGGTGGTAAAAGTGAAGGGGAACGCGGGAGGATGCCCTCCCTCACTTCCAGAAAATATCTATGTTGTCCCCCACTTTCTAAAACATACAATGGGCAAAGATAGGTACGGGGAACGGGGTAACGTTATAAAGGGAATCCCATATTGGGATACCTTCCTCGGCCTAGATCTCAATGGATGTTGCACATCTTACAAATGTGTAAGTTGTGTAGTAACGAGTCTTTTATTGTCCTGCTGTACACACAGTGTTGCCAGAGATGAAATATTTTCGGAAAACATCGATTTTTTTGTGATTTTTAAAATTTCTTCTTCTTCTTCTTTTTCTTCTAGTTGATGGATGAAATGAGAAACAGTGTTATCTCTGCGTTATATAAGCTGCGTGATATAAGCTTTACAAAGATGTATTACTCATTGCTTTATGTTAATTAAGAGGGGCACAGGAGCCGCGTAAGTGAAACTTTGTGAATACAGTACAACCCCTCAAATCCGAACCCCGGAAATCCGAAAACCCGGCATATCCGAACACGTTCTCAGAAGAAAAAAAATAACTACAGCTGGAAAATGAAAAAAAATAGATTTAATCACACAAATTTAGCTTTTTTTAAAAGGTTTTAACATTTTTAGACTTAATGCTTATTCAAAATCATTATCTAATTATATTCTTACATGAAGACAGTTATAGATATGCGACAATCATTTTGGACATGAGTGTACACCCGCCAGTCAAGATCACTGCCCTTTCGACCACTGGGCCACCCTGTCTAACCTCAGTCGTTGTTTTACCGCCAATTCAATGACGAAATAAGTACGTAATATTATTTCCCGGGTAATCCGAACCCACCGAAATCCGAACACGCTTCAGCCCCAATTAGTTCGGATTTGAGGGGTTGTACTGTAGTATGAAAATGAAATGAAATGAAATCTTTAAGTTTTACGTCCCACGATTATGCCGGTTAGTTAAAGGAGACGGTGATGATGAGAGATGAGTGAAATGGTGGAATGAAGAAAGTGGGAGGAAACGGGGAACCCCGAGAAAACCCACGAGCGCGGTGTTAGTCCACCGCAAAGTCCACACGGCGCGAGCTGGGATCGAACCAGGGACCCCAAGTACCGGAGGTGAACGCTCTACCACTGAGGCACCGCGCCCCCCTTTGTGAATAGTAGTAGCGCATGGGGGCCATGTTGGAAAATTCTCCATAATGGCCTTACCCCCACCTCAGAGAGTGGTAGACTTTTCGCCATCGTTTTCCTCAGGAATTTGTTTATAAGAACCCGTTAACAAAAATTGAATTGCAATTTGTTCCCGGTTCAGCCATTTTTTGACCTGATATTCCTAGTCTAAGTTGCAAGATTTGAGAACAGAGATGTAAAAAAGAATGCGCTTATTAAAATAAATGAAATAAATTAATAGAAAAGTATTATAATCAGTCGTGATTCACGAGTCTACAATACTTTTCGCGGATATTTGTGATGTTAATATGACGAAAAATTGATTACGTGTATTGTATGGTTCATAAAAATAAGGTGAAATATACAAATCTGATGTAGTTTTCGATTGAATTAATAAAGAACTCGACTCTCAGACTCATAATATGCGAATGACACACAATATGTTTTTGGAGAAAGACACTATGCTTCACATAAAGGATGCTACGAGTGCCTGTACCTAGGCATGAGTGACAATGATACGAAAAGTATTCGTTAGGTTTCCAACAGAATTCAGAGAAGTTAATTCATACGATACAACGTCTAGGTACTTCTATTCATCATCTACAGCTATCAAAGACTGTGTCACAAGTATTTGACAACCTACAGCATACATTTGTTACCAGCATTTTAACCCCTAGAAGATAAGATGACACGGTGGCTCAGTGATCGAGTCTTCACCTCTGGTGCGAGAGGCCCGTGGTTAGATCCCTAGCTCAAGAGAGTTTGTGCTGAAAATATCGTCTTGCAGGTTTCTTCGGGATTCTCTTTTCATCCCACATTCTCATTCCACCAAGTTACTTCATAATAATTAACTTGCATTACACATTCTTCTCCATTAACCTAAAGGCGTAAGAGTGGGACGTAAAACTAGAAATTTCACTTCATTTTCATTCCCAAGAAAATAAACTGAAATGTTTCGAGTTACTATTGATATGCCATATATGATTAATCATGGGCAAGGTAGTAGTAGGGAAGGAATCTGAATCGGAGTAGAAAGGAAGGAAAAGAAATAGCAACGCAGTCTGTGTTCCTACACCATAGTAGTTCATTTACCGGCCTTGGTACTTCTTTCTCGTTCGGCTCACCCTGCTCATTCTTTTGAAATGATAACTATAGGATGTTTAATTATCGATCAATAATAGACCTATATAGTACGTATATAAGAGATGCATACCAAAAGTACGTACTCTTTTGTTGTAGGTCCAAACGGCGTGAGAACATTTTAGTGAAATTGCAAAGGAAATAATTTTAGACTTTAAGGTATGGTTTTGCCAATTTGCAAATTTCTAATCACAGTGTTGTTTGAGCTGTGTCGTTGGAAGAGAAGGTTTTTTTTTTTTTTTTTTCGGATGTGTATGATCGGACTGATGTGTGTCATGGATTTTGCTGTGGAAGAGTAACGAGTTGTCATTAAGTTTTGTCTACACAAGGTGAAAACACTGCGGACATTTATTGGTAGCAGCTGAACAATGTGTGACAGTGTGCTTGCAGATAATACTGTTCGGAAGTGGATCCATGAATTCATGGGGACGAAGGAGTGTCAACGGATAGTTTACCAAGGATTGGATGCCCACTGTTATATGACAACCACTGAAAATATTGCCCAGGTTTTAGAGAGTGAACTGTGAAGGACATCTGCAAACTTACAGGTTCTCGCACAGCGTCATGGAACGCACAGGAAATGACCACCTAAAGCTGAGAATGGCCAATTCACGTTGGCTACCTGGGCAGTAGGATGAGGCGAAGATGTCGCCTAAGACAATTGTCAGGGGCTTGCTGACAAAAGAAAAAAAAAAACTACCAATGGACAATCCTTTGATTCCGTGATCATTATGGATTAAAGTTTATTTCCCTGTTCAATCCCGAAACGAAACGTCAATCAAAACAGTGGAAACATTCCTCCTCACCCCCACAGCTAAAAATATTCGCACGGTTCCCTCAAACGAAACAGTTCTCTACGTCATTTTTGGAATAAAAGGGGAGTAATTCTAGCTAACCCTGTACCAAAGAAAATCACTGGAACAGCACTGCATGCAACTTTTGGAGAAGAGATTGCTTCCTGCACTGCAAGAAAATTGACCACAGCTTAGAGTTTCTCCTGGACTTGAAGACTCAAAGTCCAGGAGAAACTTTGAACAATGAACCATCACAGGTCTTTGCATTATTCAAGACTGTTTGCAACACCAACACAGTGAATTTCTCCCACCCTGAATAGCGTACGCGCCTTTGGGAGACGGGAGACCCCGGTTCAATTCCCGACGGGAGCTCATGTTGTTCGGATCCCACGTAAGGTGTAGGTCCTCCTTTCATATAGCCTCGCTGCTGAAGGGAACATTAAACTTAATTCAAATTAAATCTTTCACAACCATCCTATTCTTCAGATCTTGCTCCCACGGACTTTTAGCTGTTTTTCAAGCTCAAGAATTGCTTGTGGAGAAGACAACTTTCTTTCAGAAGTTCTTCCGAAAGTGCTATATACCAGTGTCTCAAGCATACACCCACAATGACTTTGCATATGTTTGTGAAAGGTGGATGCGCATACTGGGAAGGTGGGCATAGATTACGTTATAAAGTGACGGAAGTCTCACCCAAACATTGAACATGGCCGAAGTCATATGTAAATAAAATATACTTTTGATACGCCCCTCGTACATTAGTTTCATTTGTTATTTTCTCTTATGTACAGAAAGCAATTTACTTTCGTTATGTTAAATATTTGATGAGGACATTGGTAAATAAAGCTTGTAATAATCATTTGTATAAACTTTCTATGAGCTATTACTTTTTTTATTGATATTTGTCTACTCTTTCTCTTTTTATATTGATTGGAAATTGTAATCAAAATGTTTGTATGCACTTCGATTATATATAGAAATTCAAATTAAAATACACTAACTGTGATAAAATACTGTCCATTAGATAAATAAAATATGTATTTGTTTAAGCAGGGTATATTTGTTTTCGCTCTTTGACAGTATCTTGTTGAAACTAATGGAATACAGTATTTGCATTTGTGGTAATTATACTTTTCAAATACAAAAGTACATTGAATAATTTCTAGCCTAAATAATAGAAATAACTCAGTCTATCTTTCCGTTACTTTATGCACAAACATTTTATTGAGTTTACTATTATACTGGGTCATTTTTGTCAGAATGTTGTTAATGGTGTTTTCGGTTAGTTTGTGTCCTACGTTTGCAAGCTTAGCGTGCACATAATATAACTACACAATGTACTTCAGTATGGTTTGTATGACTTGTGTATACATTATATTAACAATATTACTGGGCAAAACTGGACACAGGAGACCTGGCTTCGATTCCTGGCCGGAAGCATACATGGTTCGGACCTCACGTTAAGCTGAAATCCACGTCTCATATAGCCTAAAAGAGACGCTAAACTCAAATTCATTCCAATGCAATTCTGGCCTAATCTATTCACGGTACTTGTTTTAGACATATTTTCGACTACTTTGTACGTTAAGTGTCTTCTTAGCAATATTTTAGGCTAATAAATACTTCATACATTATTTTCTATATATATTTTACGGCTTCAGACAGTGTCATGACAGTAAGTCAGATTAGGGTATTTGGACATTGAATTAAACACGATTTAACTGTTTTGGTGGGGAGATAGTGCAGTGGGGAGCGGTTGATCTTGCATGATGTCCTACACACCAGACAACCGCGCCGAATTCAAGCTTTGTCATGATTCGGAAGCCATATTAACAGTAGGTTCCTGTCCTTTATAACCTCGGCGTTGTATAAGGGCGTAATACACAAACATTCAAACTGAAACAGATTAACTATATTTGATATCCTTATAGCTGAGCTTACATTTGAGAGTGATATTAATCAAAATTATATGTGTTTAAACTATTGTTGGAGAGATAAGGTTTTTACATGTTCCTTGTATAATCTGTAACTTAAATTCAGCTTGGTATTGTATTATTTTGGTAGCTACTTAAATTATTGGGTTGTTAGAAAATTAATACAGGATTTGAGTTACTTTGAGTTTAACGCAGGATTGCGGTCATAAAACATATCGTTGTTTAAGATGTGATACCTTGTATGTCCAAATTTTGCGACTTTGAGTTTTGGCGTAAACCTGATGAGAAAAGAAAAGTAACCCACGTTCTAACAATCCCTCGTACGTTACAAGAAATCGATTTAGTCAGGGAGCAAGTGGTATAAAATAGCACATCTGTGCGATTTTAATGGTACAATTGTGAGACATATTTTTCTGTTTTGGTATACATTATATATGACAAATTTAGATGTTGCTAAGGAAAAAATTCCGCAGGCCAATATGGCGACCATTTCAAAATGGCGACTAAGCTATACATAAAAATTTTCACGTTTCGGTTATTTTTCATCCGATTTAGATGATGTTTTTTGAATTGTAAGTCTACATTGGAATAATGTTTTTAGTTATTACACTTATTGCGCTATCTGAAGTGGTTTTCCAGTTATTAAAAAAAAAAACGTTAATTTTACCTGTAAAATTCCCTTTGTATTCCCTGTCTGAGTTATTTGTCAACGTATCTTGGCAACTCTATTTTTAAAATTGCATGTGAAAAGGGTGTGGGAAGGAGGTTAGGAACTTGAAAGGAATACCTTCATTCCGACGTCTGGGCTCAAAAGCTGATACTCCTCGATGATCAAGGTTGGTGTCCACAGGCTCGGCTCCTAGCTCTCTCTCAATAGTTCTGGTAGTCCGCTAGTCTCGGATCGTTGATGTAATTCCCTCTAGGTATCAGGCTCTCGTCCACTGGCCAGATGCAACAGCTATCAGCCAGTTCGCAATCCACCTTCGACAGTAACTCCAACTCCGTTAGCAACTTCGACCCCGACCTTCTTTTCTTCGACCGCGACCTCCCAAAGTGGAAGTCTTCGGTCCTATTTAATTTCGGGCCCAAGGCTCGACGACTCTTACAGGTGAGCCTAGAAGCGAGTCCCAGACGTCACGGAAGGTGTGTCATGAGGCAATGGGAGGAGTCATGAAAGAGTCTCTCACACATTTATTGCTAAACACAAAAACAATTACATAAAAACATATTACATTTACAGAGTGCTGATTCAGCAAAACACTGAACAGTCGGTTACTAGTTCTTCAGAGAATCAGTCCACATGTCGCTCTTTTCTTAAAACGTATTATAAACAAATAATAATATAGCAGAGGTTTCTGTCCTTTTTCAGAGTACATAAAATTCCACACAACAAACAGTACGGACACATATAGGCAACCCACATCATTGTTCGCTGATGAATTTTATATCTACAAAATCAATCAATCAATAATAGATCAATCACTATCAGTCTAATGTGGGCGCCAGCACAATCACACAGATTCCTTTACACATGTGTTTTAGAATATATTTATTGCCACTAGGAAATATAGTTTTTTCTTCGAATTTTAAAGGGTACAGTATGAACATTTATAAAGCAATGATCACTAATGTGACAAATACAAAGAAAACCCATAAAAATGATATAATGTACAGTATGTTTTCATATTATAAATCATATATTCATTCACTTTCAAACTCTCTACCGCAGAATATTCCAGCAAGTGCGCTGCACTACTCACATATAGACAATTTGAGATACTTTACTGAGAGGAGCTAAATGAATGTTCAGCGCATTTACAATTCTCACAAATGTAAGTGTCATCGACTCCACACATGCACACATCGGCGGAAGCATGTGTTGCCGAAAGGCGCAAAATTTAGTCAAGCATTGACTTTTATGACGCGTACATTTCATTAGTTTAATCACAGTAGATGGAGCAGGGGGATCTGTAGTCATCAGAGGAACGAAAACACCATCCTGAATAGTCCAGCCATAACCGTTGTCAGGTGAGGGAAGTTTAAGATTTGCCACAATATCATTTTGCCACACCATACATTGATGATGTGCTCGTAGTATGGCAAGATGAATAGCTAGTTGTGTTGGAGGCATTTTCTTGGATTCCTAACACTTCTTCTAAAATATAGTTTATCATGCATCACTAACAGTTGAATTCTTGGCATTGGGGATATACAACATACACACAAACTATTCCAAGGCACTGAAAATGGATTGAGATTATTAATATTTGAATCCGGTATCCCTAAAAGCATTGCAGCGTGTGAATTTGCACTTTTGGGAAGCCTTCCAGCAAGATATTTTGCTTTTCCCCACAAGTCCACAAGTTGTATCACAGCCAGTAAAAGCATGGAATCCTGGAAGGGCATTGACTTTTTCTGATCCTAGAGCATCATACATTCTTAGTTTTTTCTGACAGTGCCAACAACATACGAAGCGTTAGGACAAAGCATAGAGCAGCGCCATAGAGCAAGAATTACAACATCGGTATCAGGTGAGTAGATGTTAATAGAAGCTGCACCTCAGTTTGTTGCATCAACAGCATGAAGTATGATATTCGTATCTGCTTCTTCCTGGGAAGTAGAGAGGTGATTTACATCACAGTGTAAAGAAGCAACTTTGTTGCTACACGAAACAACAGTTTTAAGATTGTTCTTAACGCAACATGCTACCACCTTATGTACCCCGTCATTTTAGATGTAGTTTCTTCATGTGACAAAAGCATCTTCATAGGAACCCTGTTAATTCTGGTTGAATCAGTAATATAGTAAGCGATTGATGGTGGTGGTGTTGGAATTAGCGGGAGAACATTAACATTTGTAGAGGGCAAAACAAGTCTTATGAGTTCATGGCTGGCCACGTGGGAACGTTTTGACTTCCAGAAACCATTACCGTTGGGTGTTCCTCCGTGCTTGTGTTTGCCAAACAATGCTCAGTTTTAGGCAGTGCTTTTGATAATATCCAAGCATTAAAGTCTGAGTGATCTAATCCTTCTGTGGGTGATGATAGAGGGAAATCTGGATAATTTGGACACAGGCATTGGCTTTGATGGCATGCTGCAATATTGAAGGTTAGTGAAGTATTCTGAAAGATTCACCCATGTACGGTAGTTGGATGAAGTCAGATGGTGCCGCATCATTAGCTCCTTACGCTGGCAAAATGCAACGACTGTAGCATGGGTTGTGCTATTATCATCTGAAGTGTTTTTCAAGAAATCCACATTATCTGCAACGAAGAAAATGTATCGGTTTCTGAAAATATCAGATGGAACGTATGTTCCATTGTTTTTCATAGTTTCGCAGATTATATTCTCTACTACTTGCGTTTCACAACGAAGAAGGAGATTGTATTCAACAGACATTCTTAGTCCGTGAACTAACCGGATGATTTCCTTGTTTCGAGTGCTCTGATGAATGGCTAGATCCACACCGACTTCCTGAGGCATAACACGTGTCTGCTGCATGCCGGTAGAAGAATGTCGCACTTGTCTCTCACTAAAGACTAATGTCAAAGTTGTTTAGGACAAACTGAGGGCACCTTTACTGACTGATATCCCTTTCTTCTCCGACGACATATTGTCTACTCTTCCACACACGAGCCATCTGAAGAAAGTGTATATTTCTCTGGGAATATGATCAAATGCTGCATCTATATTTCCTGTACAATTCCACTTCTTGGCGCTGCTGATATACTTTCTTAGAATTTGTGCTGCATCATAGAGACATCACATCTTGACATCGACATCTTCATTAATAAGTTGGGAAGCTGAATCAATACAACTGTCTCGGAATACTTTTAGAGACACTAACTCTGCCTCAGTTCGACGAGATGGTCGATACAATTGAGTTTCACTTATGTTTTCAGATAACAGTTCCTTAACTCTTTTCCGAGATACAGAAGGATTGGAAACATTGTTCTAAGCTCAAATATTTTCATACGTAGTTTGGATGACAGCCATGTTGAAGGGGCCGTTTCTTAGAAAATCTCTTACGAGACTAATGAATTCAATTTCTGATTCAGCTTCTGCCATTGATGAATTTGGACAAGTTAAACCTAATGCTGTTCTTAACATATACCTTACATTCTTCGTTCAACATGGGAAATGATGCACATCTGTGGCATACCCATCTTCTTGGTTGATGGCTGTATTAATTTTTACTTGTAGTGTATCGTTGTCACTATTCTTTATTGCATCACTGAGTTTTTTCTGAGACTGATCACATGATATTTTCTGAGAGGATTTTCTCGGATGTGGGATCCATTGCAAAAGAAACACTCAATCTTACTGAATGAAACACACTGAGAACGTGCCAACCTGGAAGTACTGGGTATGCCTAATTCCATTGGCTCAGACAGGGAAGACGGGTTCTGTTTTCAAACCTTTGCTTTAAACGGTAAAGTTTACTGAGGTTGGTGGTGGCTTGGAAGCAATTCCTATGCCATGAAGCCTTTCGCTCAAGTAGCGTGTCGGATGTGATTCCTCGGAACCTTCCAGCTGCAGCCACATACTGTTCGTCACAGTACTGAATGCGTTCTCTAATATAGTTTAGCATTTGTTCGTGTGAGGTTGGATTTTCAACTATTTTTTTCCTTGATACTGGTTTGGCAAATTATGCACGAACTATAGTCAGTGGATAACTTTGGAATTTTTAAAGGAAGTGTCTCTTGATCCATTGTAATTTTCTGATTTTAAGTTCCGTTTCTTTGGAAGTCCCAACGATGAACGTCTTCTTGGTGTTTACGTTTATCTACAGGGTTGGAGCTCAGCAACTTTCACCTACTGCAAACTCTCTCTCATTATGCACTCCACTACACGACCACTGCACTGCACTACACTTTCTCTCAAGCTGTTACTAAATCAAGGACTTCAATCTTAAGTCACTACAGTAACAATGATTTAGGAAGCATTTGTATACACAATATTTTAAATGTGAGTTAACCTAAATATTATTACACCTACTAAGGCAGGTTTAATACTTTAATATTCCTTTAAGCAATTAAAAAAAACAATATAATGTAAATGTTCGTTGTTATACTTTAAATCATCAATGACTTGGAGCACATTAGATAGCGTCATCAATTGTCCACATTTTTGTGAGTAAAAGTAACGTTTTCTTTCAGAACTGGAAAACAACTATAAATAGCGCAATAAGTGTAATAACTGAAAATATTGTTCTAATATAGACTTGGGTAAAAAAAAAAAAAAAAAAAAGATCATCTAAATCGGATGAAAAAAAAACGAGATACGAACGCTTTTATGTATAGCTCAGCCGCCATTTTTAAATAGTCGCCATATTGGCCTGTGGACTTTTTTCACTTGGCAACATCTAAATTTGTCATAACTAATGTACAGCAAATCAGAAAAATCGTGCCTCACAATTGTACCATCAAAATCCCACGGATGACCACTTGCCCCCGCAGTAGTTGCTGAGAAGCAATCAATTACAATGTTGGCTTGCATATCGATTGTTGGAAACTTCAGGTGATTCCTCGTATGGCAGTGTATTATAGGTATTTGTGTTGTGAGGGAAGAAATAGCTGTGTCAGTGTCTTTTAAAAGAATAATGCACTTTTTAGAAGATATGCATAGTTCTGAAATAATAATATTGTGAATAGACATAGCGATTTTTTTATTTTTTATTTTTTTTTTATTTTTTTTTATTTTTTTTTTTTGCCCCTCAAAAATTAACAAATTGGACATACGAGATTTCACATCTTAAACGACGATATTGCCTCGTTTTGTAATTTGAAACCTTATGTTATGTTTTCTGGCTATATGCGCCAAAGGAAATGTTATTTTTTCCTATTCGTAAGTCTTGGAAAATAGAAAATCAAGATACAAGTTTTGCCAAATTTACTTCTACGAATTTAAACTCGAGCTGCAGTTACACGTAATTCGAGATATTGATGAAGTGTGTGGGTAAATGATACGAAAATTCCGTCATGAGTACTTCTGCCTGAAACATAAGGAAAATCGTCAACGTCATTTTCAACTATTGATGATGATTGAAGGAGATTCATGGCGGATCAGTGGAAAAAGTTACGAGAGGCTGCAGAGGAACTCAACATTGATCATTTTAGCTACGCACAGCGTTAGGAAAAAGTAGTAAAAGTAGAGAAAGCAGACAACTGGACACAACGCGAATTTACCTAGAACCAAATAAATCGGTATTTAGATGACCATTGTATGTTGATCCTGCAAAATAAAAACGATCCAGTTTTGGATTGCGTTGTGATATGTGTCAATATTAAATCTTCTATGACAGCCAATGTCGTTTTGTTCAATGCTTGGATTGCAATGGCTGGCCAGCTATCATGAGCTTGCAGGATTTTGATAAGTCAGTCTTGAATTTAAATTATTATTGCCTTTTTATTAGTTAAACGACTGAAACTAAAACATTACAGATTCTATTCCTTGGAGTTTTATTTGACATATTTTAGATTTCCACATACTCTCAACATTATCGAGGCATTTTTCTGGTACGTTTGAGTTACCGAGCTCAATATACACAAAAGATTACTTAGTATATTGTAGATTGTTGCCTTCAATTCGTATATATGTTATGATTCTCTTCCGTACAACTCCTTTTAGTTCGTCTCCATACATAAAAGTCGCAGGGAGTCAGAACTGGGCTGTGAGCAGGCCATTGGTGTATAACATGTTTGCTTATACATCGATCGAGGATCGAGGATCATATAATCCGCAAACTTAATTTGTGAAATACTCGGTTTCATTGTCCTGCGTAAACGAAAGTTGTGCAATATAGTCTCACTGAGAAATTACTGTCCACATACAATTTTGCAATATTTCCAGATGTTTTCTAGTACTCATTATTTTGTGGAGAAGAATACTAACGAAGACGATCAGGTGCCGCATCACACTGTTATCTACAGGTGTCTGTACGTCTTTTTAATCTACATGTGGATGCTCGACCATGAGAGTTATATTTATTTACAAACCTCCTTTACCATGAGACACACAGTCACCAAATGCTATTTTGAACAGTTCCAACCAGTCATCATGGCATGCCAAAAACATTTGAGGAAATTCCATCTTTCTCTCATAATTATCAGAGTGCAATTGCTGGGTATAGAGTGTGTTTCTTGTGACCATAAACGTAGATCTTTCTTCATGATGGGTCGAATCACATAATGTGTAAGGGTAATTTCATGCAACTCTTGACATATAGTCTAGTAGCTTAGCAGCATAAAAGGGCCGAATTGTGCAAAATGTGATACCAACATGCCACTTTCAGGGATGATAGGACTATTAATAAGAAGTAAATCCTGATATAGAACCACCTCGGCGGGGGTCTTGTTTTAGGTATATGATGTCATCAATATGGCCGCCAACGAATTTTGACTTAACTGAGTTTAAAATTATATAACTCCATTACCATTCAAGGTAGAAACTTCATTTCTCCTTTATTTTGCAGAGAATACATTGTACCTCTATTGTCATTATAAATAAGTGCCTTATATTGCCGCCATTTTTAAATATGACGTCTCAAACTGGAAAAATGTTTATTTTCAAAACGATTTTCTATGTTTTATAGCAAATAACTTTGAAACTGCTATGATTATGGAAAAATACTTTGAAACAATCGTCAAAGGTCATTTTAATAGCTTTCGAACGCGACCAGAATCATTGATGTATCTCAACAAATAACTGAGATAATCAATTTTTTGTAGGACTAAATGTCGAACTTTGGTGAATAATGTTCGAATGTATCCGTAGATGTAGTTATATGGCATTTGTAGTTCCATTGGCCCTTTGATGATAGAAACATAGTACCATACCAGTATGTTCCTCTTAACGTGGAGAATAGCAAATCACAAGTGTTTATCTTCAGTCAGTGCTGAAAACCCTTTATAACGTTATAAATCCAAGATGGCCGCCGCGGTTTATCTCCGGTATGAGAAGTGGGTATTTCTCGCCACAGAAAAAATAATAGAAACATGCAGTAACCACCAATATCTTTCTTTGGATGTGAAGAATCTTGACATAAAATGTAATTGGCTCCCCTTTGTGTCTAGAAGCCAGTATATGACGTCATAAACACAGTATGGCGCCATGGCTTACATACGGATTATGAAAATTATTTATTTCTCGCATTAGAGAAACGATAGAAACGTCCAACAACCACCAATATCTTTTTTCATATGCCAGAAAACTATGCCTTTCTCACCTAAGAAAGGTGATAAAAACGTGCAAAACCACTATTTTTTCTCCTTAAATAAGTTGGATCATGAAGTAACACAAAGGTGTATCGTGTTTACGCCCAAAGGTTAGTATTTGTCTTGTTTGAGTGTATGACATCGTTATACAAAGTAGCCGCTGTATGTATTTTGAATATCATATTATGCATTAAACTGAAAAACTAACAAAGCTGAAATTATGCATTATTCGAAAATAAATTTGAAATATAATGAACAAAGTATTATGCGCTATATGAAAGTATAAGGCTTGCACTACTATTTGCGCTATATGAAAATTCCAAGGAATATGGGAACTGTGCATTTCGAAAGACTTATTTTACATTTAAAACGTTTTCAATCAGTCCAATGAGAATGTAATTGTCTGAACATTATGCTTTCATATTATTTTACAAAATAGCTCGAGGCACAAGGCGTCATATTTTCAAACCACCGCCCAGCTGAATTTGATATTTCTGGAGTTTGTATTAAAATGTTTATGAAACAGACTCAATGTATAAATTTAACAGTATATCATCGAGAGATAAGTTTACAACACAATAAACAGTTATACAATTAAATATGTTAAGAATTTAGAAGAGAAAATATTAGTGATATAGTATGACTATTAACTTAACATCTGAAACGTACTTCAGAGAACTAGGGGAATTAATTTTTGTTAATCACATTTCTTATTTAGACAAGATCAACTCGCAATAAAATGATCTTCTCGATTACACTGTCCATCGCAGGTACACAATAAAGTACACACTAACCCCAAGTTTTGATACTTGCAAGAATGTTGGCAAAGAGTCTTGCAACCATAGAGAATAAGTTCTCTACAGTGCACAGAAACTTCTGGAAGAAAGGACCACAGAGGATAATAACCACGATCCACCTTCTTCCAACCCCTTTACAAATTTCGGGTATTATGGGCACTTTCCGGAGAGCTTGAGACTAGTAATACCCGGCCTGTAGGGCAGCTCGCAGACAATATTGAAATAAGGCTGCCTCTGTAGGTGGGATTCCTTCGTAAGAACAATTCTTTTTCGTCATTAATCTTTGTCAGCAGTCGTTAACATTTAGTAAAGAACTAGAGCGATCGTACAGGAGTACGGTGAAGCGTTGAAGAGCTGCAAAGTCCTGAGCTGAAATTTCAGCAGGAGTAACTGAAAGTTTGATGAATGTATCAGTTATTTCAGGGAATGCTTGCCACATCTGCCAAGCTGTCTTCTTGCTATGACCACCAAAAGCGGACACTGTGTCACACCCTGTAAATGCGTGCCAAAAGAGCAGGGCTTTTGAGTGAGACTTTCCTAGGCTTGTTGCAATTTCATGGACAGCAATATATATCTTATTTTTACCAGTCCCATATTCAATCCACAAGTGTGATACATTGAGCTCAAAGAATAAAGCAACGCCAATAACAACAACATCAGAATCGACATTTTTAATTGAGATAGTCTTATGTCCGTGGTTGCTGGCATGCACTGCATGCAAGAACATGCGTGTGTCTGCTTCTTCTTGTTTGCAGGGCATAAGGCTTGTTACGTCCATATTAGAGTTTGCTGATGCGGTATCATCACATGCACACACAATCTCTCTCTTACCATCCGAATCACTTATGTTCTGTAAGTGTTTACACAGAAGTCGAAATAAATCAGTTTTGTTTACAGAATTATTCAAAAACAATACCCATTTTTTTGGGAGTGAGTGTGGAGTCTTTCACAAGTATTCTTAGTCCTTTTCCTCGTTGGTCTCGTTCTTCTCTTCTCAGAATGTCGAATCATAATTGTCAAAGACTATGTCCATTCTGACGACATCACTCGCAAACTTTTCTAAAAATGGTTGAAATGTGTAGTGTAATACATAGAAAACGTCTGTCTGGAATAGGCTTCAGCATGTGAGCTAATACTGCTCCATCAAATATAACACGATACACTAGGTACATCGTATTGTGATGTTCCAAGTATTTCTAAGCAAGAAGTACCATCTGATTTTGTTCCCTTGCGTAATTGACCATTTGAAGAGAGTGACGGATGATACGAAAAGTTTTCGTGAGCAAAGAAATCTTTGATGTTTCCATCTAGACTTTGACAAGCTATGTATAAGCGAGAAAACAGTCTACAGTCACTCTTTAAAATTGACTCCTTGAGTCCTTTCTTCGTTCCTTCTTTTTGCGATGTGTGAAAAAGCGAAAGTTTATTTCTTTTAATCGGTTCTCTTAAAGGCGTCTGGCATTCGATGAGCCGTTTCCGAACAAATGTTTTGTTCTGTTGCTTTCCCAATTCTTCTGCTTTGAAGACAGACTCATCTGCTTTCTCATTCATAACAGCATAAGTGGCAACGCATATTAGCGCACCATTTCCTTGAGCAAAGGAATTTCTGTCATCATCTTCACATGCATTTATTAAAGCCTTCACATGTTTTTTGAACCTAGAGAAAAAAGCGTCTGTATCTTCATGCTGACTGTGATAATCTGAATCGTCACTTATTCCTGCCTCTTTCTCAAATTCGGTTAGAAATCCTGCAATCACTGGTCCCGAAACCATCCAACGCAGAAGAGCACTTTCATTATCAAATATACCAATGGCACCTCCTTCCCATTTTAGATCTTTATTCCATTGTTCATGTAACTGGTCGTGGGACATGTACGAATATATACTGTTTGTCTTTCTTCCCTCAAAATTACCTTTCTGAAATTCATCATATACTTATGGGTTTCGTAAATTCAATTCTCCCAAAGACTTTACAAATACTGACATCCAACGGGCATAATTGATGTGATCCAGGGAGAACATCCAGGGACAAATCTGATCCAATGCACTACAATAGGAGGAAAATTTCGCCGATCGAATACTGTCCAGCAAATAAAAAAGAAGTGATCCAAGGTTCATGGACGTGTACTAAAATTTGAATTGGGCCGAGAAAAATAAGTCATATAATATTATGCATAACACATATTTAAGAGTCGAAGGCTATCTTGGGTTTATGACGTCATATACTCGCCTTTCGCCTCAAAGAAAAGACAATAACTTATGTTACTTTATGATTCTACATACGAAAAAAGGTATTGGTGGTTGTTGGACGTTTCTATCGTTTCTCTAATGCGAGAAATAAATAATTTTAATAATCCGTATGTAAGCCATGGCGCCATACTGTGTTTATGACGTCATATACTGGCTTCTAGACACAAAGGGGAGCTAATCACATGTTATGACAAGATTCTTCACATCCAAAGAAAGATATTGGCGGTTATTGCATGTTTCTATTATTTTTTCTGTGGCGAGAAATACCCACTTCTCATACCGGAGATAAACCGCGGCGGCCATCTTGGATTTATAACGTTATAAAGGGTTTTCAGCACTGACTGAAGATAAACACTTGTGATTTGCTATTCTCCACGTTAAGAGGAACATACTGGTATGGTACTATGTTTCTATCATCAAAGGGCCAATGGAACTACAAATGCCATATAACTACATCTACGGATACATTCGAACATTATTCACCAAAGTTCGACATTTAGTCCTACAAAAAATTGATTATCTCAGTTATTTGTTGAGACACATCAATGATTCTGGTCGCGTTCGAAAGCTATTAAAATGACCTTTGACGATTGTTTCAAAGTATTTTTCCATAATCATAGCAGTTTCAAAGTTATTTGCTATAAAACATAGAAAATCGTTTTGAAAATAAACATTTTTCCAGTTTGAGACGCCATATTTAAAAATGGCGGCAATATAAGGCAAATATTTATAATGACAATAGAGGTACAATGTATTCTCTGCAAAATAAAGGAGAAATGAAGTTTCTACCTTGAATGGTAATGGAGTTATATAATTTTAAACTCAGTTAAGTCAAAATTCGTTGGCGACCATATTGATGACGTCATATACCTAAAACAAGACCCCCGCTGAGGTGGTTCTATATCAGGATTTACTTCTTATTAATAGTCCTATCATCCCTGAAAGTGGCATGTTGGTATCACATTTTGCATGATCCAGTCGCTAAGCTACTACACTAATAATAATTGTTGTAGACTCCTCGTAAACATCTCATTCTTAACTGTATTCGAAGTTCTTCTTTCCTTGATTTCGTTACATTGCCTACACTACTCTTTCTTAGTAGCTCACGGTGGCCTTGTTAAATTGTTTTAATACCCAGTGTCATATGGATTTCACATTCCACTGTCCATTTCCTCTGTACACGTACTACAGATCTCTATACACTATTCCGGAAAGCTAACTTACCTCTTTCTTCGTCATTTAAGTTAGGTGCAATATTTCACCAGCAAAGAATAAAAGAAAAAAGACATATAAAATAAAACCGATTATAGGAATAGATTAGTTTAATCAAAATCGATTAGCATTTCGAGTAAAAACCATGTTCATTGAGAAATCGGATCCGGTATATCAAACATCCGATCAGGCTTGCACCCATTCATTTTTGTTGGGGGGGGGGGGGGGGGTCCAATACTATAAGTCATTACGTCTATATAGTATGGAACGAGTATTATTCTGCGTCTGAAAAGACGATAAAAATAATTATAAAATACTTCCACCTATATTTTGAGAAGAAGAAAAAATGATAGAACTATCGGTAGAATGTTTTTACAACAGAAAGAGTACAGAGGAAGTGTAAGATCAAATATTCATGCTACATCAATCATTTCTCTGTTAAACAAGTATAGTTTCGTTGAGAAGGCGTACGAATGTATGTTGAATTAGAAAGTTTCATTTGAGAGGTTCGCACCTGATGGACCCCCACCCGTCGGCGCATCCCTACATCCAATATATATTTTATGAACTTGATTAGAAGTTAATTTTATGGTATTTGTGTATAATTTATTTTATATCTTCACGTACTCCTGGAAGCACGCCAAACTTAGATTGAGGATCAATATCCGACACTACAATATATTCTTATATTTCTTAACTAGTACTGGAAATATATAGAATTCTTATAAGCATATCTATGTTTCCGTTGATGAGAATGCACAAAGCAACAAGAGGTTACCAAAACAACCGCTGTGTTGCAGTTGCTGAAGAGATGAGATAGGGATGAAAGAAAATAGTAGCATGGCATGAAAATATGCTCTGTCATCTGTCTCATCAGTAGTACACTGTTTGTGATTCACGCTTTGACTCAGGGTACGAGAAGAATAAAGAAAAAAAGAGAGAGAACGAGACCCCACACTATTGTTTTCTGCGTCAAACAAAAAAATTAACCATCACGGAATCATTATCTCATAGCACTAGCGAGCATCTGGAGTTTGCAGTCAGATGCTTTCCCTGTTGCCTATATTTCTTCGTAATGTGCCCTAACCAGCAACACAAACACCCCTCGCCCCTGCTTTAACACCGTTTCGGTTCGCACCCTCTCTTTTGGCGTATGTTACATTAACTGAGGAGGAGGACGGCCGTGAAAATTAGATCACCTTACACATTTTTCTTAATTATCATTAGTCTATCTCTGCTCGTTTTTTTCCTTCCTTCATAATGTCTGCCTGTCTTTCTATTTCGTGCATTCGCCTTGCTAGTATTATCATTATACGCTTTCGTTCTTTCTTTTGAAAATATATGGATGTGGATGCGCTTTTACACAAAGACTATTTCAACACGTATTTCTTATTGGTTATGAGTGTGCTTTTTACTTTAATATTTTATATCAGTGCTGTTATTGTTGAGAAATGAGTCATCAATGCAGAGACTGTCTTAGCCGTTGCGGGACCTGAGACCGGGGAGACCCGCGGGTCTCTTTGCTAGTTGCATGACAAAATATCAAAAGTAAAAAATGTCGGGCACAGAAAACTGCCTGTCAATATATCGACAAATGATTATGGACTTGTTTTCAATTTCAATAGTGTTTTTGTTTACTAATTGCAATATCACAGACAGCTACTCATCACAAGCGATATCTTATGTTCAATCAAGAATAATGGAATATTACTTGTAGACAACTATTGTTAAAATTTTTGCTGTCCTAATTATTTTTATCTAAACTATAAAAAAGTATATTGCTATCAGCAATAATTTCAGCTAATGAATTTGGTATTGTTTCTTTCCTTTTTACTTGATGGCACGAAAATATGTTATAAACAATTTATTTTATTATACTTCATATATATCTATATCTATCTATCCATCTCTCTCTCTCTCTCTCTCTCTCTATATATATATATATATATATATATATACAGTGGCGGATCCAAGGGGGCTATAGGGGCTATAGCCCCCCCCCCTTCACGGTCAGGTATGCACTGGATAAAATGAGCTTCAATCCTGCTTCACACTGGATAAAACGGCAAAATATGGTTTAGCCCCTCCCTTGATCATATCCTGGATCCGCCCCTATATATATATATATATATGTACATTGAATTAACAAATGAGATTATTGACAGAGAGCATTACAATCTAACTGCAGAAAGCTGCAAAACAACAGCAATATTTGCTATACTACTTTATATTTAAATTTCTAAATCAATATGTTTCCTTCTTGTAGTGCTACAACACAACCTACAACTTTAAAATGTTAACTATGGAATAAGAAATTAAAACAGTAACACTAAGTTTTATATTTCAATTTTGCTTAACTGAAAAGAAGAAATTCTAGTCAGCTGTGATAAAATATATAAATAGGTTTAGTGTTGCTCACGCGACGAGAACAGACGAAAAATAATATTTTCTCGCTTCGTTTCGTAAATTTCGTAGAAGTCTCATCTCGATATTGGAAAAGTTCTTTCTTGTCTCATCTTAATTCTCGAAAAAATTCATGATCCGTCTCAATTCTCGGAAAGTGTTTTGAATCTTGTCTTGTTTCGTAAATTTATGTACAAAAATTATTTCCAGGTTTTTTTCTTAATGTAATTGAGAAGTTATCAGAATCCTTCCATGCCACGAAAGGTCCACGAAGGGTGTGATATAAGAACATTGAAATCATATTTATTATTGGAGTATATTGTGTAATGTCTTGCGTATTTTTAAACTTGATATCTCCATTATGTTTGCAAAATAAATTTATGAATTTATAGTTTTAGTACTATGCATCATGTAACATTAAATAGCGTTTAAATTCTACGACACTTGGGTGACATAGTGTTACCTACGAGGCCCGAGAAATTTTTCGTCTCACCTTGAATTGGAAAATGTACTCCTCGTCTCCGAAACGAATCGAGAATCGAGGCGGGATGAAAGGGCAACAGTAATAATTTTTGAAAATCAAACACTTCATGTGGAAGATTTTGGACAGTGAAGAACCTGCTTGACTCTTATCTTTCTCAAATAATCTAAAAATGCAATACATAACATCAAAATATGGAAATATATTAAAAGTTCAGCGGTCTTACTTCATACGTACTTCATCTTGCTGTGATAATCTTATCTACGTAAGGATTGCTTGGGGAATAGTAAATACGATGAAACACAATGTTCATTAAATTTAGATGAGGCCACGTAACCATTTCTATAAAGTACGGATTTAATTTGCAATATTAATTAACTAATCAACATATCTTTGGCTGAAAATATACGCATCATTCTTGTAAATTAACCTCTGAACGCCTTCCAGTGATTTCAACGAAATCGTAGACTCTTACGTTAGGGGCCCTAGTGACCCCCGTAATTATCACAGAGTTATGATTCATACATCGTTGAAAAGCTTATGGATCACAGATTTCAACAACATAACACTTGTGCAATAACCGCTTTATTCGTAGAAGAAAAAGAAAAAGAAATTGAAAAATTCCAGAAAATATTTAGAAAGGACAATTTGGGAGGCCTGGCAACCCTTACAATCACCTTATGCTGACAAAATGAAGCTCATGTGTAGATAACACACTTGTGATAATAATATGGAAACATGGTAGCCACTGCTGAAATACAAAGCGAGAAAAAAATTCAGAACCAAATTTCTAATAAAAAAAAAAACGCCATGTATATCATTTTCGAAGGGCGGTTGAAGACCTTCATGTTGTCAGCCCTGGTGACCTCCCTTAATTATCACAGAGTCATGATTCATACATCGTTAAAAAGCTTATGGATTACAGATTCCAACGAGGTAACACTTGTGCAATTCGCGCTTTATTCGTAGAAGAAGAAGATGAAGAAGAAAGAAAAAATCCGGAAAAAATTGAAAAACTAGAATTTGGGAGGCCCTGTCAATCCAAAATTGGTCAACTTTGAACCTCTCCTATTCCACACACAACCAACAAGTATTTTTGAGGGGTATTGGCGTATAGTAGACTACTTAATTGTTTTGCATGCCAATTTTTATGACTGTACCTCCAAGGGGGAGGGAGGATGCCTCCCAAAATAACTGATGAAAAAACAAAAAACACGAATTTTACCCATCCCTTCCTCTGCGGTGGTACTTTCAACAAACATAAAATGCATGTTCCTTTGAAAGCTTCATCCTTCACAAACACATTGATGCCATAATTATCTTCGTGCCTTACTGTAATTAGGGGCTGAGCTATGAAAGTTTAAAGCTATGACGCAGATGTGCATCAATAGAAGTTTAAAGGTTAAAGAACCGAACGAAATGCGTCCGATCTAACTAATGCACCGGGTAGTGGAACAAGTAGTAAAACCGAATTGTCCGGTTGAAAACCGGACGGTTAATGACGCTAATTGAAGTAGTTAGTTTATCTTACAAATACAGTTCAAGTAATTTAATATAGTGTATAGATAAAAAAAAAAAAAGTTACTCTTCTCGTACAGTATATTTTGAGTTCGAATTTGTGCTCTTTGTAATGAATATCCTAATGAAGGCAGTGGGTATTTCGATTTTAAAAAAAGGGCCGCGGTGGCTCAGTGGTAGAGCGTTCACCTCTGGTGCTCGGGGTCCCGGGTTCAAACCCTGCTCCCGCCAAGTGAACTTTGTGGTGTACAAACACCGTGTGCGTGGGTTTTCTCGGGGTTCTCCCGTTTCCTCCCACTTTCTTCATTCCACCATTTCATTCATCTCTCATCATCACCGTCTCCTTTAGCCTAACCGGCATAACCGTGGGACATAAAACTCACAAATTTCATTCGATTTAAAAAAAAATCCCTTTTGGAATAATTTTGGTGAAACTGTTTAGTTAGAAAATGAATACAGGGATTATCATAGTATAATATTACTTAATAGGGGAAATTAGGGTAGCCTCTAACTCAAAATTGTTCCAAAATGATCCTTAAATATTTATTTGGAATGCGAACTTTATATATATAAAAAACAAAAACATCAAAATAAATGCAAAAGTAAAGTAAAAAAATTAAAGAATTACATAGTGATAAATTTTTACATATTGGAAATATTTTCGGGTACTACCGGAGACTTAATACATTAGAAATATTCTCATTTTCTACACTAACAAGCAACAACATGAACATCTATCCGAGAAGCATAAAAACCACATGTGTAAGTGTAATATATGAGGAGCATTCAAATGAAACCTGGTCAGTGCGTCTAACTTTGCCTTACATGTAAGGCGGCACCACGTAACTGCGGGTATGGTAGCGCCATCGTTTGGTAGAGAAACTGACGCATGCGCACCTTTTGACGTTGCATAGAGTCAGTGTGGTTTCACGCCGAAGAGACGATTGTCACACAAGTTATCGTGCACTACCGAACATGCAGGCGAGTAAGCAGGAACAACGAGGAGTGATTTAATTTTTGGCGGGGAAGGGGGTTGGAGGCCGTGAAATGTATCGACGGATGAAGGCTGTGTACGGTGAGTACAGTCTGAGTCGTGCAAGTGTTGTTGAATGGCGCAAAAGATTCCTTGAAGGGCGCGAGTCACTGGAAGGTGATGCTCGTCCTGGACAGGCTCATCGTGTCATCACACTGGAAATGATTCCAGAAATGAATGTTTTAGTCTTGGACAACCGCAGAATCAGCGTGGACGAGATACATCGATTACTGGGTATTAGCGTGGGCACCGCCCACACCATAATGCATCAACACTTGCACTTTCGAAAAATTTGTGCGCAGTGGGTTCCCCACCAACTGATCGCCGAACAGCGCAATACTAGAATGGAGCTGTCTTTGAGTCATTTGCAACGTTATCATGAGGAGGAATACGACTTTCTGTCGCGTCTTATCACAGGGGACGAAACATGGTGTCACCATTTTGAACCGGAAAGCAAGCGTCAGAGCAAGCAGTGGAAACATGCGACTTCAACACCTCCAAAGAAATCAAAGGCCGTGCACACCAGTTCTGATAAGGTCATGATGTCCTTCTTTTTTGACCACAAGGGACCACTGCTTGTCGAGTTCCTGGAACGGGGTACCACCATCAATGCCCAACATTATCAAGCCACTGTACTGAACCTTAGACGAGCCATCAAGTCGAAACGCCCAGGCATGTTGTCTAATGGCGTTATCCTCCTGCATGATAACGCTCGCCCACACACGGCCAATGCAGTGGAGACGACATTGCAGCAGTTTCGGTGGAAACCGCTGGAACATCCACCGTATAGTCCCGATCTTTCACCGTGTGATTTTCATGTGTTTGGACCTTTAAAACAAGCTATTCGCGGATATCGATTCGCAACGAGCGACGAAGTGTGTGACTGGGTCCAGGCCTGGATCCAACAGCAGCCTACTAGCTTCTTTAAGGATGGAATCGACTGGCTATTGTCACAATGGGATAAATGTGCCAACAGTTTTGGCGACTATTTTTGAGTATGTGTACTGTGAATCACTACATGCGTGAGTATGTGTACTGTGTATAACTACATTTTTGAGTTAATACAATCGTTACCGTTACTTTACACTAGGGACCGGGTTTCATTTGAACGTCCCTTATATATTTGTTGGTTCGATATGGGTGTCGTTTTCGTGGGCCTAGCCGTTGCAGAATTCACAGTGTATCCAGCCCTTGTTGAAAGTTTCCCTACAAATTATGTATGCAGTGATGGTTTCGTGTTCGTCTGGGTATATTTTCTCTTTTCTTTTGTCACCAGCAAGCGGTTGATGGATCATTAACTTTGCACGTCTTTTTTCTGCACTAGTTTTCATGTGGAAGTCACTTTTATTTTAAGTCTTTCCTTATATGGTGAATAGTTTAGTATTTCACTCATTTCTGTTCGTCTTCTTCTTGACACCAAACATCTCTTGCGATTTTCTAAAAAAAGTGGTAATTTTCAATGATGGAGACCTCTTTACTACTTGATGGTTGAGAAAATTCTGATTCTTCTCTGTGTCATGTACCTAGAGGTGGCCACCGTTTCCTGAATTGCTGCCGAAGTTAAAAGTAGTGAATCTTCATATGCAGTGCAATATTTTTCAGCTTGAGTTAAGTTTGCTAGCAGAAAGTCATTGTCTAAATATAAAATCCTTGTACAGCAATGTTAATTCGATACTCCTTACGATATATTTCTTTAAAAATGGAGTTACATCATAATCAATTATCTTAATGCCAGGATTCCTGTGTATTTACACGGTACATACTTTGTTGTATTTTCCTTTATAGGGTTTCATGAAAGAACTATTAAGGGATTGATCCTTGTGAAGGTTAGGTGGTAGAGTACAAATCATATAAACACAATTCCCCCGCGGATTGATTCAGTCTTATTTTTTTATGGTTGCTGTGCCCGTCAACAATTAGAAGATCTGAGGAGGATTACAGTATTTCACAGTGTTGCAACTAGGTTGGAGGACCTGATATCTAATCACTGCTTTATGCAATAGCAACTCTCGTGTGGAGAACAAATGATGAGCCTATCATCCATTGTCTAACAAGGAAATACGAGGAGGGCGGTACGAACTATCCAGTAGCTCTCATGCAGAACATCAATGTTATATTCCGACTTCGTCAGATGTTTACATCTTCCTTACAATTCGTTTCCCTTTCGCTAATATTACTTTGAGATTTACACGATCACACAATACATCAGTCTCATTCACGTCGAATATTCGTGATGGAAAGGAATTTCTCTCATCAGTATCCATAAATGTGGAGAAGTGTTTCCAAATAGTGGAGAAGTGTTAGAAATATGGAGAATCCCTACTTGTTTCTTATAAAACTCTGTTGTTCTCGTTATGCTCGTAGACTCGCGTAAGAGGTAAATAGGGATGTCACTTCATAAACACGTAATAAAATTCTTTTCCAGTATTCTCTTTCTGTGTTGAACATGTGGTTTACTTTTGGTTCTTCAGCTAAGCCAAATATTAGTTTCAGAATATTTTCCAACATGATAGTAATAATCAATCAGGTAGCTATTTCACACATTGAGATTCAACTCCTCCTTATACCTATAAGAGAAAATAGTATTTTCAAATCAACCTAACGTATTGAAACACGGAATCCCATCTCTTGGTTTCATTTTGAAATTCTGTCCCACAAAGGACTTTTATAGATACCAAATCTTTTCATAACTGTTCTGGCACCAACTTTCTCAGTAGCAACATTTAATTGCTGCTTTCATGACATTTTCTATCCAAGATTGCGATTTTAGACATAATATCAAAGTAGCCACTGCCACCTACAAACAAGAATGGAAATTTACTTAGAGCACTTCGTTTCGTGGTATTAAAGAAACTGCAACATCTTATCCAATGTTACTCCCCAATAATCTGTCCGGGACTATATGACACGCAGCATTCGAAAATAAACATGCTTCACAGTCAAACATAGGAAATATGTAACTTAAATTTCAGACAAGATTTGTTCAAACCTCAATCTATACCTTGACATTTTTTTAATGTTTTTTATTTAATAAAAGAAATAGCCTTCGCCAAAAAAAAAAAAAAAAAAAAAAACTGCTGGAACAACTCAAGCATACAAACAAAGCCTAACAGAACGCCCACGTTTTTTCACATACTCATACTACCTGCACGTGCATTGGAGAACCAAATCCTTTGTTTTTCTGCCAATACAGTAGTTCGTACATATACGACATTTCAGAACTAACGATGTCCGATACTACCTGATGGCGGGGCTACCTGATTTTCACCTATAAAAGTGTGTCAATATGTGTAGTGTGAATTCTTGTACTTATCGGAATTAGGATTGTTTCTCATCTTTAATTATAAAAATAAATTGATGATATTGAGGTTAAACAAATATAATATTAGATCAGTTCATCAGTCACAGTCTTAGTATGGTATGTATAAACAGAGATCAAATAAAAGCCGTTCGGAGCAAATATATCAATTGTTACAAAACATGTTGCATGCATGGTGACTGTGTCATTCTATTTGAAGTTCAGAAGAAGTCCCTGTAGGCGTTAAGGAACTTGTCCCAATGTACCATTAGCCGACGATTTCCGTCCAGGCATAGGAAAACCACTCACTGACTGCATCCTGAATCACAGCATCACTGTAGAGCCGACAACCTTTTAGTGTTGTCTTTAGTAGACCGAAAATGCTTTTTTGCGGAACATACTCATCCACAGCAGTACTATTGTGATCTGTAACAACGATATGCGCCCAGCCGGGACGGGGAAGATCACTTATTGTACCACCTGTGAGAAAACATTGGTGCCCAGTCCACGATGTCGCCTTCAATACACATGCATCTCCATAGATATCCTTCATCCAACGGAACATCTCAGCCTGTTAACATACTCACGTCAAAAACTGGATGACTGCTCGCTGATCCAACTTGAGCGGATTTAAGATAATGAATGTCATGATTTAAACTTATTCTTGCAAAGACAATGATAACCACACTAATGCCACAAGTATACATGCCACTACAACAATACAACCCTATGTCATCAACTGTTCCTACCAAGGGTGATGAACGGGTTTAGTTTGATTACCCATTATTCTTGAACGGTCAGATTCGATTTGAAAGTGATTATCCTGCGACAATTGAAGTTAACCGCAGACCATGTGCCGCAAAGCATAACTTTAAGTCGAAAAATAAAATTTCTATTTTGAGATTCTTTAAAAACGGGCAATTAACAGTTTCCTCATAGAAACATAGCAAGCATTTTGCTTCAACGATTCCACATATACGGAGAACCATAAAAACTAACTTGATATGGAAGGTAGTACCCAAATAACACAATAGATACGAGTAACATGATCTCCTTTGGAATATGTAGTCTAATTTATATTATCGACGGTTGTTTAGCCTCTATTAGTCAGCAATAAAACCCATCAAACTGTAATGTTAAACGTTGATTCCAATAAACATAAAAAAAATATTAATTATTTGTAAAATGAAAAACGACCATCGTTTTCTTCTTTACACATCTTGAATTTCTTCTGACATAAGGCAGTTATGTGCATGTGACAGTTTCCATTATGCTTTCAACTTCTTAAAAAAAAGTCCTTGTTTTACAGCTATGAAGGTTTATTCCAGACCATAAGGCATTTAAGTTGAATGATGTATGGTCAGCTCGTGTCTTTCATCGTCATTATTCCTAACTTTAAGATTGGAATTCAACGCCTCTTAAGTCTACTAGCTTCCAAGTTACTTCACGATGCTGGATCAACACAAAAATTCTATGCTCTCCCCCAGAGATCGCACCAAAGGCATGCGCGTTTATCATTCCAACACACGTGGACTTACTAATTTTGGAAAATTAATTATGTTACCCTTTGTCCCTTTTAGTGACAACTTCATCGATTCTAACACTAAAGAAAATAATTGTTAAAACCTTCGTTTCTGCAAGTTTAGAGAAATATAAAAGACACATATAAAACAGTAGTTTACCATAAAATGAAGGATTTCAGCATTCATATTAATTTTGGATTCATAGTTCTCTCGATTCCTTTTGCTATCTTAACAGTAATCTGTATGTTCAGCATCGTGCTGTGAATTCTCATTAAGCAGTCAAGTATTAGGAATCACGTGTTTGAAGTTGTGAGATAGTGCCCTAAAGATGTCCATTATCCACTTCAAATGACGACAGTATTGTAAAAACTGTGGATCCCGTGAAAACGCGGGGAACAAATTCGTTTGTAAAAGAAATCACACGGTTGAGGAAAAGGGGTTGTTCCATGTCAATACAAATAGGGCGTGGAATGCTGATGTCGCCGTGCGTTTTCAATCAGCAGCAACCCATCCCTAAGAATAAGGGATGATTCTCCTTTCTGATTTTCTCCCCTATGTTGTCGATTCACCTCTGTTTAACAAGGAGAAGGGGGAAGAAATGCCCTGATTTCATTAGCCACTCGAGTTGAAAGTAACTTTTAATACCGTTGCATTTGCTTGTTTAGCCGTTCCAGAAACAAGTAGTCATATATATGATTTGCATTTAGAGTGGTGAGATATACATTTCTTTGTGGTCATAATTTCTTCTTATATTTCTGTTTCATTATATTCTTACGACAGAGACAACATTTGAATGTCATGTGTATTCAGATTCTCTCTAAATATGGAATCATAAGGTTAGTTCAGAATCAAATGTTATACATTGTTAGGTAAATAACATACATAATCGTGAATCTTTTATTAGACCAGGAAGGCTCTCACTGACCAGATAAAACATGCTCAGTTACACGAAATTTGGTAAGTACATTGATTTCCAATGCGATTAAGACTCCATTTCAAATATTTTCTCAAGGGTCTCAGCTGATGAAACAATACTAGACAATACGAATTCTAAGGAGCTCTCCTTACTGGATTAGTGTTTCGTGAGCATTCCTTTGGTTCACGCAGTCCTGGGTTCGATTACTTGTAGTCAAGGCGCTAATATCTAAAAAAAAAAAGTTTCGCTCAATCGGCACTACATCTAAAGTTTTACACACAGTTTGATAGAATGGGTTATATATGGTAGTATGTAACTGAATGGATGAACTCTGGGTAGTATGAGAATGGACTCTGGGTAGTATGTCACGTCCGCGTCATATTGTGGTATCACTAATTTTATAGACGTTATTTTGTGTTTTGATCTCATGACTTCGGTCACATTCGGGAGTCATTTGGTTAAAATGTGAGTAACTCCAGTTAGAATAAACCGATTTAAATAATTTTGGCACCAAATGAAAGACAATGAAATGTTCTACTACTGTGTGTTTCAGATGTAAAGCATCACGGGCAATAGCCAATGGTGCGCGATATTCCGCGCGGTGTTGCCGGATCATGGACTCCCCTTTCCCTTCCCGCTCTTCCTCCAGTTGAGATTATGACACATACATTGGCAACATTATTCGCAATGTAAATATACTATTCCAGCTATTGATGCGCACGAGACGAGTCGAGACAGGGTTTTCCTGACAAAATTCGAGTCGAGACACAGCTCTTCCAATGGAGAAATATACATTTTTCGAGTCGAGACATCACTTTTACAGCACATTTTCGAGACGAGACAGCCACAAATCTTGTCTCGTGCGCATCTATAATTCCAGCAAACTCAAGAATTTTGACTGTGCATCCTAGAAGTATATATAGCAATTAAATTACTTACCTATTAACTTTTCCATTGGATATGCTAAACATTCGTCTTCAACACTACTTTCACTATCGTCTATGTCAGTTAATATTTCGTCATTGTTTGAATCTGAGTCTTGTAAATTTATTATCATGGGCTAAAAAAATGTAAACACAAAAAATAATTCTTCGAACCTGATTTTATTTTTTTATTTTTTATTTTTTTAAAGAAAGCTCCGTACTTGTACTCGGTTTGCTTGAAGACATTGTCAATTATAATTTTGGAGTAGAAACGAACTACCACGAAATAAAGTAACCCATACACTGATGAATTATGTTTATGCTAAAAGAGAAGTTACGTTCCAACACAACTAGCACCTTTGTTTCCTTCTCAGTTTTCATAACAAATAACATTCTTGGGCTTGGTCGTCACACAAAAACAATCCGTCTGATTCCTAAGCAAGTCCATGTGATCGAGTTTGTTTTGGGTTGCGATAATTTACGACACCATTCAGTCGCCTGGTGCTTTTGAATCCCTGCTGGAGGAGGAAAGAAGGAATAAGTTGTCGCATATATGTAAGATAGTGAAACGTGAAGGGAAAAAAACATACTGCGCTTTTTCTGTTGAATAAGGAAGAATTTTTCCCGAAGTAAATTTCAAAACAATATTACGAACTTCCCATACTTTATTCTTACGATGTTAGGCATATTATATATATATATATATATATATATATATATATATATATATATATATATATATATATATATATATATATATATATATATATATGAATCAGATTCCAAAGGCGTGTAGCCATGGAGGAAAAGGGGGCATGTCTTTCCAAACTATTTCCAACTCCAAAATGAGGTTCGTGGTATGTATTTAATAAACTTATTTAATAGTTAATGCAAATGAGGGACGTTTATAATAAAATATGAAAATTAAACAAAAACATCATCAATACGGTTTCTGTACCTAATTAAAACAACTATAATTAACCATATGCTTTATATTCTCATTTCCCTAACTAGGAGCACACCGTATGAACTCTCTATTAGATTATTGCATAATAATATCAGAGTTGATATTTTTTCAAGTTTTTTTTCCTTTACTATTTTAACCCATATAAATACAAAGTCAGATAAACAGACTGCTATAAACATCATTTGTTTTCTTATGAGTAGCTTATTGATTCATCTACAATCCAGTTTTCAACTCAGTACTGTCAAGATCCGTCTTTTGATAAGGTAGCATCGTGAAAATATAGCATGTGTATAGCATGTATGGTGAGTTAAAATGCTTTCATATTCTGAAAGAGATCATTTGTTCTCTTTTAAATGTGTGAAAAGCTTTTCTCCCCTGAAAGTAATGTTCCTCTAGAACAACCTGCTGCTTACACCCATGCTTATTTTGTAATAAAAGTTGAGTTCTATTTCCAAAGTGAAGAAAAATCCACTGAAAATTAGACGCGGGACTCATCGCTCGTTTTACTAATTGTTTTATATGGAAACCTTTAAAAGCGTGTATCATAACAACCAGTTGACATAAAAAGATGTAGTTTTCACGTATGTGTTCGTAATTCTTTTCTCAACTTCGTAAAGTGAGCAGTTGATGTGCTAATACAATATTTCTAATAAGCGCCTCTGGTATTGTCAAGATTCGCAGTAGCGCGAGAAGTCAGCGTGCAGGACTGCTTTGTCGCGAATTGTCAACACCGCTCAAAGGCAATTGGACGATGCGTGAAGCCACCTCAAGGCCATGCCGCTTATCACTTGAAATCTGCAATATATTTGAAGCCAACAAATCCCGAACATGACCGAAGTCACGTGATCATGACCCAAAATGGCGCCCATAAAATAAATGATACCATAATTTGACGTTACATCTGAGGTTTGACACCATAGTTTGTTAGAATGTGTTATATATGAACACCCTAAGTAGTATGTCACGTCAAATTGTGATATCACTAATTTTATGGACACCATTTTGTGTTTTGATCAAGTGACTTGGTCGCTTTCGGGAGTCGTTAGTTTAAAATGTGCATAACTCCGGTTAGAATGGAGCGATTTAAATAATGTTGACACCAAATGAGAGATAATGAAATGCTCTACAGAAGCATTATTACGCAATCACTGCTGCGTTGTGTCTTAATGGATGCATGCGAGTCGATGTTGTTTCTGATTATATAATGAACTGTCAATGAAGGCTGGAGAACGTGACCGAAGAGGAGTTTCTACTGGAATAGAAGTGAGAATTACATCAGAAACCATACCAATCCAAAAACTGTGGTCGAAATATATTCCAAATCCTAAAAATAAGGCGATTTTCTGTGAACTTCTAATACTTGGTGCAAAATGGCACAAGGGAAGCTTCAGACAGGACAGCAGATAGTTATTGGTGGAGGATTCAGGAATGGGACAAGAATAGTATAGTTAACTAGAATACACGGTAAGAAATTGTAGGTTCTAACATCAGATCATGAAGAAGCATATACACGCTTAGATATACTACGGTACGTTCCGATACACAAGGTGGCTGTTGATTTCGGTCTTAGACTATACGATACACTATTACTCTTCCATGTACTGGCTGTGGCTCACGAGCTCGTTCACAGTAATTGGAAAGAAAAGATCCTTAAAAATGCTGTGTGAAACTGAGTTATATCAGAAAAGTGTTTGGAAGTTGGATATGAATGTAACACTCACTCAAGATGCTATTTCACATGTGAATCATTCATGTGTAAGTTGTACACACAAAGTGAGAAGGCTAGTCTTAAAACTGATGCTGTACTAGTTATTCTTCCAAAAACGACAGAAAAATGAGTTACTGCCTTCAACAACAGACAGTCTGTTGCAACACCTGAAGTGTAAAAATTATCTACCTTACACCAGGAAGAAGGCCATTAGTTTCAAGCCAAGATCTCCCATTATCTGAAGAACACGGCTGGCGCAACGACGTTGGTGATCTAAATCTGTGTGGATGGCAAAAGAGTTGAGTTGATGTTAGGTTTAACGTCCCGTTCCGCAGCGAGGCTATATGAGACGTGGACCTACTGATTAACGTGGAATCCGAACCACATGAGCTCCCGCCGGGAATCGAACCCGGGTCTCCCGCGCCAAAGGCGCATACGCTAACCGCTTGGCAACGAGGGAGCTCTGGATGGCAAAAGAGTCAGCACCAAATAGACTAACTGAACTTACAGTGTGTCACTGTTTCAAATCATGTTGTATAAATTAGAGCTGCCCATGCATGGTGCAAAATTTTTCGGGTGCGGAAGCATGTCCTTGTATGGCAAATGAAGAATGCCAAAAACCCACATACACACCTACATGGACATTTAAATGACTCAGGTAGTGACGAGGATGACATTTAAGAAGTTAACAGTAGTACAGTATAAGTGTAAGTCTAGTACAAGTGATGAAATTTAACACGTAAAGGTGAAAGTAAAGGTGAATAAAATCATAAAATAATATGATCTTTTATGTAGAGCATTTCATTACTTCTCATTTGGTATCAACATTATTTAAATCGTTCCATTCTAACCGGAGTTATGCACATTTTAACGCAACGACTCCCGAACGTGACCGAAGTGATCAAAACACAAAATGGCATCCATAAAATAAGTGATACCACAATTTGACGTGACATACTACTTAGGGTGTTCATATGTATCACATTCTTACAAACTGTAGTGTCAAACCTTAGATGTAACGTCAAATTGTGGTATCATTTGTTGGAAAATGAGAGTACATAGGTGCAAAGCGTTTAAAAATGTAACATTAGCTGTTTCTAAGGAAAATGGTTATGAGTATGTGCAAATAATAAGAAATAAGATATAGACTTATGCTAATTTCGAATAGAAATGTTGTAGGTTTTCAAGATTACAAAAACAGTTATGATTATGAGGAGAAATATGCTTTACGATGTTTTAGGATACTAATGTGAGTTTGTTGAATAGAAAAAACTGCACAGATTAAGAATAAATTGATCAAGAAGATACATGAATTAGTGTTTGGTTGCTTACGGTAGAAGTAAGTTTCAGTACACAAAAGTGATATCTTGCTAAAAAAAAAAAAAAAGGATATGCTAACAATTTTGGTGCAGTCGGTAGGATGGCCCACAGTAAGCGGAATGTCCAAACCTATAATGGTTTCCTTAAGTTGTGATAATAAACAGGTGCAGTTTGTGGTGAATACTGGAGCGGTAGTATCGGTCATCACTCTAAAGCAACAACAGAAGTGGTTCCCATTAAACAAAATGATGGGGTTTTCGAATGCACTGAGAAACGCAGATTCCTCATTTATTTCCACTGTGGGCTATGTGAATGTGAAAATTGGTTTTCATAGTCAGGCCTACAACTTACCTTTGGTGTTAATTAAATAGGATATGAATGTTCCCATCTTAGTTAGAGATTGGTTGCATTTTTTAAATCCATGTGGCGGCAGCAAACAGTAGAGAATTTTATGAACTTGCTAACCGTGGCTTCTATGGTGAATGAAAGCAAAGATGCCCAATATTATCAACACAAAATAATAACACAGTATAATAATATTTTCCGATAACATCCACCACCTGGTCAAAGGATATAAAGTAAACATTCCGATGAAGCCGGAACACATCCCCATTTTTAGGAAAGCATACGAAATTCCTTACGCTCTGTTAGATGAAGTGAAGAAAAAAGTAAAGTTGTGTACGTTGAATATATGGAGGAAGGTGAAGTTTTCCGACTGGGCTATGCCCATGGTAGTTGTTCGGAAGAAAAATGGGGATATATGTCTATGCTTCGACTTCAAACAGACTATCAATCGGTATACGGAAAAATGCGGTTATCCGATCCCTAAAACAAGTGATATCCTTAATAAAATTGGGGGAGCGAAATATTTTGTGATGTTGGACCTCAGTAATGCTTATTTACAGTTAAGAGTTGATGAAAACTCGTCGAAATATTTGGTTATCAATACACCTTGGGTTTTTTTTTCAGCAGTCGAGGTTGCTTTTGGGTTAAATTGCTCTCTCCAAATTTTTCAACGGTTTATGGATCAGATTCTGCAAAGTTGTCACGGAATTGCTACTTATCTTGAAATGATGACATCCTGATATGGGGACAATCATTGGAGGAATGTTACAATAGAACAGTCAAAGTAGTGGAAAAATTTAGGTTAGAAAAGATAAGGTTATTTTTTAGGAAAAAATAACGTATTTAGGTTATGATTTATATGGAGATAATATTGTTTTGGCAAAAGACAAATTAGAACCAATATTAAATGCTTCCCTGTTAAAATGTATTCAAGAGTTGCAATCTTTTCTGGGAATGGTTAATTTTTATCATAGGCATTGTCCATAAAAATTCCCAACTTAAACCAATTGCTACACAAACGTGTGCGATGGAAGTGTGATAAAATACCCCAAATCGAGTTTGATAGAATTAAAGACAATTTATCACATGCACAAGTTCTCCATCCCTTTGATGAAACTGAGGATATTTCTGTTATGACAGACGCATCTCCCTATGGTGTGGGAGCAGTATTATTTAATAATAACAACAATAAATTAAGGACGGTGGAATGCGCATCAGCAACGCTTACTAAAGCGGAACGTAATTATTCCCAATTTGAACGGGAGACTTTGGCTGTGATATTTGCGGTGAAGATCATTAACTTTGTGGACGCTATTTTGGGTAATGATCACGTGATTTCGGTCACGTTTGGCATTTGTTGGCTTCAAATGTAGTAGAGCATTCTATTGTCTTTCATTTGGTGCCAAAATTATTTAAATCGTTCCATTCTAAGCGAAGTTACGCACATTTTAAGCCAACGACTCCCGAAGGTGACCGAAGTCATGTGCTCAAAACACAAAATGGCGTCTATAAAATTAGTGATACCAAATTTGATGTGACATACTACTCAGGGTGTTTATATATAACCCATTCTACCAAACTGTGGTACCAAAGCTTAGATATACTGTGGGTTGTGTCAATTTCGTTTTTAGAGGCCTTTCAGCTATTAGCTCCTTGACTATTGTGGGAGACCTTTGAAAACATTACACTGATTTTGATTCCACTTTAAGCTGAAGGTCATCATCTCATCCTTGGTACTGAAAAGGAACGCTAAACTCTAACAAATAAACAAACCAACCCTAGCCTGGAGTCGAACTTAGAACTATGCGGCACTTTTGTATTCGACTGCACGAGATCACATAGTTAACCATTGTATCTTACGACATTGAATTTCAAGTATTTTGCTATTACATGCTTGTGACTGAATTGTTGCTAAATTTAATGTTAAAGTCAATTTACAATTTTCAACACTATAGCAATTTACAATTTTCAACACTATAGCAATTTACAATTTTCAACACTATAGCAAATAGTATTTATAGCAGCGCCCTGTTCAAAATTGTGCATTTCTATAAATTTACATGTAACATTCCAGTACACTGAAGTACTAAAAGTGATGGTATAACGGTAGGGGACTAGTTGGCGTCGCGGGAACATAAGGGAATACCGTTTGGACAGCGCGAAGCAGTTTTAGTGCCGTCAATTGAACTTTTGTGAATGTAGTCAAACATCGCATGCGTGATGATGGCAATCCGTGGCGTTTTAGCGCGGGATGGTAATTACTGCAAGATGAATGGGGAATGAGATTTCGGAAGTTGTCGGACATTGCCCGTACTACATTGGATGAATGACGCATTGCTCGCCCACGCAACCGGTGACGTCTGGTAGATTTGTCCGAGCAAACAGACAAACAACAGTGCTTGATTTACAGCACGAATCAATCCAGAACGTCACAATCACGTATTTCAGACATCAGTGCAGAGCAATTTGGTTTCCATAGGGTATCATAGCCACAGACCGACACCAATTCTATCACTAGTTGCTAACTATAGACAGCATTGACTCACAACACATGGATTGGACCTTAGATGACTGGTAACGTGTAGTGTGGTCGTATGAGTAACGTTTGTAGTTCCTACGCACTCGTGGTAGACTTGCGATGCGGCGCAGATCCCATGAAGCCATGGACCCACGTTGTCAACAAGGCAGTCTCCAAGTTGGTCGTGCCTCCCGTAATGGCTTGTGGCGTGCTTCCATTCCATGGTATGAGTTGTCAGGTCCGCTTGAACCGTCATTGACCGGTCATTGTTTTGTTCAGATGCTTGATGACCATCTTTGGTCCTTTATGGACTTCATGTAACTTGTCAACAATATTATTTTCCAGCATGTCAATGTGCCTTTCCTTGTCCATTAATCCACCACCTTGGAGAGAGAAATACGGAGTTATTAGATATTTTTTACTTCACTTGCAGCTTATATCTTTCAATTGTGCTAAATTTCAAGGTTGCATGCTTACAAGAGTTACCCTATACGTATTTTGTTATATACGTCTTGGATTATTTTTAGAAATAACGTAACAATATCTAATTTTTCACTGACTTCTGCCTTTGGTGTAGACACTGGAAACTGACCATCAATGCTACAAAAACGCAGGCTATCCTCTTCACTCCACCAAAGCAAATAACCAAAGTCCGCCGAAGTCGACGTTGCCTATCTCTCCACGTAGACCAGGTTCCTCTACGAGCTACTAAAGCAGTCACCTACTTTGGCATCACGTTCCACACACCTCACTTGGACACAACACTTTAAAACAATTTCGACTAAAGCATACAATCGTCTCAACCTGCTTAAACGTCTCGTAGGAGCGACATGGTGTCTCAAATCACACACAGTTTTGAACACCTACAAAGTCTTTCTCCGCCCTACTCTCACCTATGGTTTCACAGCTTGGATTGCCGTATCTGACAAATCCTATCACGAACTTCTTATTCTTGAATTTCATGCCTTCCGAATTGCTTATCGCATCAAACCTAGCCCCACATGAGAACTATATTAGCGCATCACTTTTTCTCCAACTCCGCCATTGCCGGTCCCAAGCCCGGATGAGAAAGGAGGAGGGTTAGGCATTAATTCCCTGTAAAACAAGAAGTCTGCAGACCAACAGTCAGACAAAGGTGAGCGTGAGCACCTAAAGAAGGCAACCCCTTCATCACGATAGGATACTACGGGTTGATAACTCGTATGTCCGAAATCGTCAAACATCAAAAAAACAGGGAAACAGAGAGCCGGCCTGAATGATCTGATAACAACAAGGCGAGGATTAGGATATATGAGAATTGGAACCTGGAATGTTCGAGGATTAACAGGAAAAGAACAAGAACTAACAGCAGAAGCAAAGGAGCTTAAAATGAAAATTATAGGTGTAACCGAAACCAAAAAGAAAGGACGAGGTATAGAAAACATAGGGAATGGGTATACTTTATTTTACTCAGGAGTATCAAAATTCGAAAGAGCAAGAAGAGGAGTAGGTTGTATAGTACAACAGGACATTATAAACAGAATACAAGACTGGGAGTTTGTGAACGAAAACATAATGACACTCACAATCATACTAGATCAGGAAGAAGATAGACGAGAAAAAATAGTTATAGGATACGGACCAAGTGAAGATGCCCCAGTAGAACAGAAAGAAGTATTTTGGGACACATTACAACAAACAATAGACAACAGCAACCTATCAACAATAGTAATTGGAGATTTCAATGGAAGAGTTGGGAGAAACTATAAGAACTATAATGGGCTACTAGGGAAATATGGTGAAACAATACAAAACGACAACGGAACAAGAATCCTCGAGTTTTGCGTCGAAAACAACCTCGTAATAACCAATACAAAATTTAAACACAAAAATATCCATCTGTATACAAGAGAAGAACCATCAAAGAAAGAGAAGTCTATAACAGATTACATATTAGTGCCTAGAGAAAACTGGAAAGAAATCAAGGATGTAAGAGTCATGAGAGGACCAGAAATAGGGAGCGATCATTATCTTTTAGCAATGGAATTAATAGTTACTAGAGAAGAAACAAGAAAACCAGCCATTAGAAAAAGGAAAGTTACAGAGAAAATAAAGATTAAGAAATTGTCAGAAGAAGACTCTAGAAGAGCATATACACAAGAAACAGAAGAAGTATTCGAAAGGTTGCTACAAGAAGAAGAAATAGAGGACGTAGAAGAACTTTGGGAGCAATTTAAAACAACAATCATAAAGAAGGCAGTGCAGGTATGCGGGAAATCCAAAATTGGGGGTTCGCAAATTAAAAGAACAGCATGGTAGAATGAGGAAATTCAAAGGGAAGTCAGAGAGAAGAAGAAAAGATGGAAAAACTATCTATCAACGAAAACGGATAGCGACTATGAGAGATACAAAGAACAGAGAAAAAAGGTTAAGGATCTAGTAATAAAAAGTAAAAAGGAAGCTTGGGAAGACTTCGGGAAAAGGTTACAGGAGAATTATCAAGGAAACGTAAAGTTATTCTATGGTACACTGAAATCAATGAGAAAAGAACAAAAAGAGCCAATAATTAAAAGAATATATGATAAAGAAGGGAAAGTATTGGTCAAGGAAGATGAGATAATAAAAAGATGGAGAGAATACTTCGAAGAAACACTGAAAGAGAAGGAGGAACCAATACAAGAGAGAAATAGGAGAGTCGAAAATATAAGGCAAAAGTTAAGGAAATATGCTCATAGAGGAACCGAAAAACAGTCACAAGAAGACGAAAGACACAAAGCAGAAGAGACGGACAATAACATCCAACAGGAAGAATTGGAAAGGGCAATAAAGAAAATGAAAGCCGGAAGAGCATCAGGACATGATGGAATTGCTCCAGAAATGATAAAGCATCTAGGTACGTTTGGAAGAAAAATGCTGGTAAAGCTATTTAACTTGATTTGGAAGAAGGAACAAGTACCTAGTGATTGGGAAATCGCAGTGATAGTACCCATTTATAAGAAAGGAGACAACAAAGACTGCAATAACTATAGAGGGATTTCGCTCCTGAGTACAGTAGCTAAAATCTTTGCAAGGATTCTTGATGAAAAACTAAGGAAGGAAATCGAACCGCAATTAGAAGATTCTCAAAGTGGATTTAGACCAAACAGAAGCACACAAGATCAAATATTTTCGCTGAGACAAATCATAGAAAAAGGAATAAAACAAAATAAAGAAATCCATCTTTGCTTCATAGATCTAACGAAAGCATTTGATACCGTCAGAAGAGAAGAAATATGGAAAAGCCTCCAAAACAGGAATGTAAATATTAAGTTAGCAAATGTAATTCAGAGTTATTATAGACAAACAAGGAACTACGTAAGGACATGTAATGAAACATCAAAAGAATTTTACACTACATCAGGAGTAAGACAAGGCTGTGTACTCAGCCCTATTTTGTTCAACCTTGTACTAGATGACGTTATGAAGGAATGCCGCAAGAACAACAAATGGTATGAAGTAGGTTTCTGGAAAATGAAACCAATAAAAATCGCAGAATTAGCATTTGCAGACGATGTAGTCCTAATAGCCAAATCAGAAGAAAATTTGAATTTTAACTTAAAGTTGTGGGACGAGCACTTGAAAAAGAGAAATTTAAAAATAAACATAGGCAAAACAAAATCGATGATAATTTCTAAAGAAGACAAAAAGCACCACATCAAAATCAGAAATGAAACAATAGAACAAGTGGATAACTTCAAATACCTAGGAACCTGGATAAATAAAGAAGGAAAACTAGACACAGAAATCTCTAACAGAGTAGCAGCTGCAGGAAGATGTTTTAATGGGTTAAAGACACAGCTCCTGAACAGAAAGGAAGTAACAAAAAGAACAAAAACAAGAGTATTAAAAACGATATATAAGCCAATATTAACTTATTCTTGTGAGTCTTGGACCTTGAGTAGAAACCAACAAAAGAAACTACAAGCAACGGAAATGAGATTTCTGCGAAAAATAGAGGGTAAAACCAGAAGAGACAAGATAAGGAATGTAAAAATAAGAGAAATGCTTAAAATAGCGCCATTGGAAGATGAAATACAGAAGATAAAGTTGAGATGGTTTGGTCATTTAACAAGAATGGATGAAAAGAGAATAGTGAAACAAGTATACGAGGCAAAAGTTATAGGAAAGAAACCAAAAGGAAGACCGAGGAAAACATGGCTGGAAGATATTCGAGAAATCGCAAAGAACAAGAAGGTTCCATAGAAGACGGTGCAGACAACAGCACGAAATAGAGACGATTGGAAAGCTCTCTGGAAACCCCTCTACACTGGAAGGTAGAAGAGGACGGCTTAAGTAAGTAAGTAAGTAACTTTTTCTCCTTGCAGTACCATCTTGAGTCCCTTCGATTCTCATACATACACCGCTGATTTCAAACCCAACATCCATTACTTTTCGACACAATGCACTACTTAGCCCCACGTCTCACATCTACCTGTTATCTCCACACTCCATTATCTCTTTGCATCCCCTAAAGCTGGCCATATATATATATATATATACACATGGCCCCTACATTCCGAAAAAGTGATTTTTCGATGTCCGTCCGTCTGTTCGTCTACCCGTCCGTTCGCCTGTTCATACGTTGCCTCCGGTTTTATGTATTACATTCGCCTAGAGGTCGTATTGAGCAATATATCTGGATCCAATTTTAAACTAGGTTTTTGTAACATTCTCGGTTTTCTTCTTTTTTCTAATTTTCTTCCTACCTCTACATAATAATGGAAGTTTACTGGAGGTGAAAATATAAAATTGTGTTTTTCTTGAAAACGGTTTTAACGATTTTGTTTTTTATAAATTAATATTTCATTAATAACCCTGTTATGTATAGTGTAAATCGTTCCTCTAGAAAAAATAGAAGAAGTTGTTTAGTTTTGTGGATGAGTTCTTTAAGAACAACTTTCTCAAAAATGACTCAAGCAACTCTATTTGTATCTCATAAACAAATAACCCAATGTCATTTCTTGTTAGAAATTTTACAAGGCAAAGTTAACGCTTTGTGGTGAGTTTCTTTCAGGACAATTTTCTCAAAAACGACTTAATGTAATTTTTATTCATGTTACATAAATAAACGTTTCATTGGCAATCCTATAATACGGCATAAATCATTTTTCCTGTAAAATGCCATAAGGGGTCTAGGGGAGTGTAGGGGTTGAGTTTTTTGAAAGATTTTCTTAAGAAAACTGTTCAGTTGATTTTCCTCATATTTGATACATAAATACTTATCTTACTACCCTTCAGTATGGCATAAATATTTTCTCATAAAAAAGGTAGTTTATTCCTTTGGCTGAGTTCTTTCCTGACTATTTTATACGCATATTTCATAAATAAATATTTCTGTAACAATCCTATAATATCGCATAAATGATCAGATTATTAAAGAATTCATGTGAGATAGTTTGCTCTTGGGGTTGAGTTTCCTTCGGACAAAGTTTTCCTAAAATGCCTATTATAATTTTGTTTATATTTCGTAAATAAATGTTTCCGTAATAACTGCGTCATTACAGAATTCAGTTTTAAAAGTAAGAGAGAAAGAAAGTATACAGTTGGGTGTCCCGTACCTGTTATTTTTCTCAGTAGTTCTTTATGTTTTCAGAAAGAAACTATTTTTCCTTCAAAATAGTCACAAAGTGAAAAGAATCCGATTCTAGTTTGAAAGTGGGGACAGTCTGACGCTGACACTAAACTTTATTTTCTACATATCTGTTTATGTTTTTCAAAACTTTTTTTTTCTTCGAGATAATCAATTACAAACGATTTGTCATTAACGGATCTAGAAAGTAAAAGCTGGGGGCCAGCCAGAACCCAGACTATGATAGGTATATTATGAGTTTACTATAAACATTCAAAAATATATAAATAATAGCTTTAATTATTTTTGTCTCTCAAAAACCTGTGGGACCTAGGCTCTCCGGCCCTGGGCTAGATCCGCCACTATGATTTTTATTCGTTTGATATCGGAATTTTGAAAGTGGAGTTGGCAATTTCACACAGATATCTCGGTGCTGAAGGGGACGCAAAACTCCAAATGAATCCACAACCAACAACTATTCACTTCTAATTAAAAGTAGTGTCTGCGCTACTGTTAGGAGTACGTTAGTAAAGAGTTTGTGTGTCACGTTGGGACGGAACAAACAACAATAAATAAGAAAAATAAAACAAACAACAATAGATAAGAAAATAAATAACAATAGATAAGGAAAATAAAACAAATAACAATAGATAAGAAAAATAAAACAAACAACAATAAAACAAATAACAATAGATAAGAAAAATAAAACAAATAACAACAGATTAAAAATTTAAAAAAATCAGTTCCAGGAAAATTAAAACTATCAGTTATTATTAGAAATAAACAACATGTTTTTTTAGCACCAAAAAAAAATTCTTTGTCTCGATTTTCCCGATAAATTGATATGAGAATTTATCGTCAAACATTTAGTTTTGTTCAGGTCGACATTTATCTATCGATTCATATGCAGGGGTTATGTCTAGGGATGGTATCGAGACGAGACGAGACGAGACTTTATACAGTCTCGGTCTCGTCTCGGTTGATAAATAATGGTCTCGGTCTCGGTCTCGTCTCGAGTAAAAAACCACCGTCTCGGTCTCGGTCTCGTCTCGGTCAACAGATGCTTGTCTCGATCTCGGTCTCGGTCTCGAGTACCAAGTCTCGGTCTCGTCTCGAAAGTCTCGAAAGTCTCGAAATAAATAGTGTGAAATTAAAATAGTGAAAGTATTATTCTCGTATAGTCTATCGTTTCCGCTTCTTTTTTCCTTTCACTTTGACTTAGAATTATGGTATGGTGTACCTCTTCATAGCTAATTTGCTAGTGCTAATGCTTTCCATGTGTGTATTCCAGGTTCAATGATCAGTGGGTATATCACCCTAAAACCCTAATAGTAACTCATATTTCACTTTCAGCAATAGACTTTGTCTCATATAGCCTCAGAACTGCCTATACAATTAAACTCTATTAAATTAACTCCAGTACTATACAGTAGTTTATTTCCTTCCTTTGAATCATAATTGTTCAATACCTCCTAACGGATAACACAACACATAGCAGCATGAATGTATTTAATCGTACCGAAATTGAAATTTTACAATTTCTCATTTATTATTTAATGCTGCTTTAAACATTCTGCTTTGACTGTCATTTTAAAAACAGAATATAACGTTCATTATCTTAACAAATAGGGTAAGTTATTACTACAATATACGTATTTTGTTTCAAATTGATGAAATGCTTTATTACCGTTTCACATCTCCGTGTTTAATTGACACTTTATAACACGAACGTCCTGAACTTTGTGGTGGGAGCTACTACACTCATCTTTGCTATGTGAGGTCTCGAGTTGGAACACAAAACAAGTTAGATTCGAAGTCCGATGTTTCGCATAGTTCGCGTCTCATTTTAAGTGCATTATGTTTCTTATACAAGTTCATAAGGTCGTAATGCATACGTAAGCACATATCCAGTGCCGTAACATAGATTAATCTTATTCCTGAGCTCTCAACGGTGCATGTTATCTTTATTCGAGAAAACTAAGCGTGCGTTCATTACGTTGAAATTTTATATTGATTGAAAATTACTTGCGAAACTTGAACATACATATTAGATAAGTATATAGGTAATTAGAGTTATCTGTATCTATTTTTTCTCACTCGCCAAACCAAGTGATTCTTAACTTTCTAGTTTTCTTTTGTATTAATTTTCGTAGTTTTGCTGCAATATGATGGATTGAATAGTCATATTTTTTTCGCTCTGCGACTTTCATTAAATTTTGGATCCATTTTTACCCTACCTTACCTAGTAAAAGTCACTTTTTGGTTGAAATTGAATTAACAATACTTTTTTAATAGACTATGTTCTTTCTAGTAGTGTAATAATGTAAGTCTGAAAGCATCTTACTACTTTGTAACTACTTAGTAAGTTTCAAAAACAGTACTATAGGTCTTAGTTGAGAAACCGGTTTTTCGCTTCTCTAAAATTACGAAATTATGACTTGGTCCAGATATAATAAAATCACCACCATAATAATAATAATAAAAAACCATTATCAATACATTGCTGGATGAAGGTCTTTTTAAGTCTTCTCCAACAACTATCTAACTTGGGCAATTCTTTTCCAGGTTTCTTTCGGAGTACAGACACGTTACTTTTTAATCTTCGGATCTGGAAACACTGACTGAATGATTTAAATCAACACAATGTGAGGACCCCATTTGGTCCATTTGGTTTAGCATGCTTGATTTCGGTTCGCGTGGTCCCAAGTTCGATTTCCGGTAGGGGTAAAGTTGAAAGACCGAAGTGGTTCGGATTCCACTATAATCATTCGCTCCACGTCTTCTTTAGCTGCCCTGGCATAACTGTGGGACGTTAAATTAAAACAAAACGAAACAAGAATGAACAATGTGTATTACTAACTGTAAGTCCTTGAATAATTGCATATAGCTATATGGCATGGATCGAGTTTGAGGTGGTCGGTGGTCGGTGGTCAAACTAAAACAAGTGAATTATAATTAGGGTGTAATTAGAACCTTTAATTAAGCACGGTCTTAATATAAAGTGTACACCAGGCCTAAGGCTTAGGGGGAACAACTAGTGTTACTGAAAATGTATCAGTTACATTTAATTTCAGTTACAATTTGCATTTACATGTATTGCTGGAACGAAGACTTGAACATTAACATTATAAGTAGCCCAAATACTATGAAAAACGTCGTCTCTTGAAAGCATTCTTGCACCATAAAACAAATTACGAGTAATTCTAAAATATTTTGCAGTTTATCTACGTTATTTGCGCATATTTATAATAATATTTAACAATATATTTAAGTGGGCAACACTGCTTAAAATAATGTAACTGCGACTTCTTGTAATTAAAACCACCAAAAAACTATTAATGTTATAGAAGCAAAGGAAAGCAATAATCATTATACAAATTTAATACAAATACGTTATTTTAAGCAGTATAACAATCACTACCAATGTGTTTGGCATCTCTAAAACGATTTGAATAACAATTGCTGTAAATGGCGTTATAAGCATTTAAGTCTTTTGGAAGCATCTGCATGATGAGACGTGATATGTCAGCGCGTTTTCGAAGTAAAGTCTGTAGAAACATTTACATTTTCCGTTTCTTGTAACTTTGTTCCTTCATTCATTCGAAATATATTATTCCATGATCATAGTATTTGACGCTAAGATACAGTTGATGCGCATTGCACCGGCCATGCCATTTGAGTTATTAGAGATCTCCAAAATGTTGATATTAGCGATACTAAGTTGTCCTTTGTTACACTAAATAATGTATGGGCTATTGTGGTTTTGTTAAATAACTAAATTAAAAATATGTAATACTTTACGTAGCGCAATTTGAGAAAATACAACTTTATTTTGCTTTAGCAACATTGCTTTTTTATCTAGTATTGCAGAGTATTTAGAAGAATTTCCGAACTTGGTTCAAAATTTCAGCATTTTTAATATATATATATATATCGATCGCAGATCCTATGGGAGGGCTATAGGGACTACAGCTCCCCTTAACGCTCAGGTATACATTGGATAAAATGAGCTTCAATCCTACTTTCTTTACACTGGATAAAGCGGCAAACCATGGTTTAGGCCCTCCCTTGATCATATACGTACTGGGTTCACGGCTGTATATATATATATATATATATATATATATATATATATATATATATATATATATATATATATATATATATATATATATATATATATTAATCTTTCCACGGAAATATCTCGAAAACGGTTGAACATAAATGAACCGAACAAAAACTCAAATAGGAAATGCCATGGGGCACACCGAATGGTGTTGTCGCGGCACCGGCGCCCTTCATGGGTTCCCAGGGCCAAACTTTAAAATTTTAAATGGAAACATGGGGCGAGTAATACCTCGTTACATACATCTTTAAAAAGTAAAAAGCGTTGTGGCAAAAGATTTTTCACATCGGTCACCGTATTCAAAATGGCCGCCAAGACATGGTGCCTGTATCAGATAAAACGTGCAGTACCACTAGACTTCTAATATGAAAATAGTTGGAGATAAATGAACAGAATAAAACTCGTATACTCGTAGGAAAAAGCACAGAGGGTATTTATCATTTCACGGCTGGAGTATAATGCAACGGAGAAAAAGATTATTAAAGTGTAATTGACATGATGCAAAGGAGGAAATGATAGAAAATTATCTTTCCGATCTCTGTCCGTAAGTAGGTGAAGCGGGAATGAATGGTAAAATCTCAAATGAGAACCTCACTTTTATTTGCAATAGATATGGTTTGTCTGAAAAACTTATGTGTACAAATGACTGGTACTGTAATGAATAAAAATAAAGTGAAATAAGGTGAATAAAAATAAGGTGAAATTCTAGTTTAACAACATTTTGCCCACCCCTGATAATTTAACGCAATGCGTGTAAGATTTTTTGGACATATCTGCATAAGTGTGTACCGTTTCGTTACAAAGGATCACAACTGAAATTACCGTTGGAATTTATTCGGAATGTAACTGTGGACATCTCTGTGAAACTCATATTTTATCACATGCAAGAAGACATAGAAGGAAAAGAAGCGAACCAATATCATACAGACAACTGTTGAACAAAACCAACGTTTGTAAAGATTGTTCTAAAATTGCATTGTTCGACAAATTTGTTTCGTATTTCAGTTTATTCATTTTTGCATCAAACCATTGCCTGCAATCAAAATGGAAGATACCATTTAACAAGAATTTTACATACTTTATCCCATTACAGAGACATTTATCTCTTATAAAAACACATTTCAAATAACTTTGTTTCGTAGATACAATTTGCAAAAACTAAGGCTCTCATTTGCAATTTCACCGATCCTTCCCGCTTCACGCACTTACGGAGTGAGGTTAGGATAACTTTCTAAAAGTTAGATTTCTTCTAATCAGCTTTTCGACTGTTGCAACATTCCCGAACTATAGAATGATATATACCCCTGTGATTTCCTATTCGAATATTTGTTCTGGTGTTTTCATATTAGTGATCCTGGACGTTTTATCTGATGCAGGTACCATGTCTTGGTGGTCATTTTGAAAACATTGAACAATCTTTTGCAACAGCTCTCTTTAGTTTTTAAAGATATATCGAACGAGGTATCACTCACCCCATGTTTCCATTTACAATTTTGAAGTTGCACCCTGGGCCCCCATGAAGGATGGCCCTGGAAAACTCCGCGACAATATCAATTGATGTGCCACATGACATTTTCTTTTTGAGTTTTTGTTCGGTTCATTTATGAAATGAAATGAATTCTTTGAGTTTTAAATTATGCCGGTTATGCCGGTTAGGCTAAAGGAGACGGTACGGTTCATTTATGTTCAATCGTTTTCATATTAATGGTACTGCACGTTTCACTGTATCTGATAGAGGTAACATGTCTTGGCGGCCATTTTGAATACAGTGCGATATATGGGGGCACCGCGACCATATATATATATATATATATATATATATATATATATAGAGAGAGAGAGAGAGAGAGAGAGAGAGAGAGACAGAGAGAGAGAGAGAGACAGAGAGACAGAGAGAGAGAGAGAGAGAGAGAGACAGAGAGAGAGAGAGAGAGAGAGAGAGGGAGAGAGAGAGAGAGAGAATTCTATTTGCATCAGCAGTGTATTTTGTTTCGGGAGAGGCTTGAGGAACAACTAAAAAACATTTGCGTTGTACGTGCAATGCAAAAAATTATCACAAATTTATTTCGGGAGGGGTTTGAGCCCGATAACCAACCCCTAAATACGCCACTGTACATCAGTCAACCGTTCTCATATTATCTAACACAGCAACGAAAGAAATTTTGAGTGAAGGCAATTTTAGTATCTATCAATATCAATATTCGAGACGAGACCGAGACTTTCGAGACTGACCTAAGTCTCGTCTCGGTCTCGTCTCGATTTATAGAGGTCTGTCTCGGTCTCGGTCTCGTCTCGGTATTTCAAAGTCCGTCTCGGTCTCGGTCTCGTCTCGGTATATAAAAGTCCGTCTCGGTCTCGGTCTCGTCTCGATAATTCGAGACGAGACCGAGACGAGACCGAGACTAGTCTCGGTCTCGGTACCATCCCTAGTTATGTCATATTCGCATAATATTATAATTAAAGGAAACTTAAAATTTAAAGTTAATCATATATATTGAGACTATAGACCTATATTTCATTAAAACCACACAGTGTACTTTCAATTCGCTTGTGTCACAATAAAAAAGCTTGATGAGTGTATTCTTCAGTACCTTTTTCATCATAATAGATGGCGTGGGTCTCGTAGAGCATAAACTAGTAGGTTTATGACAGAACTCGATGTTCTCGAAAATTACGCATCAGGATTGTTCAGCTCAATGATATCTATTGATTGGCACGTCTCATTTTTGAACTGTTTTTCGTTTTGAACTCTCGTAATATTGTAAAATTTCTAATATTGCATCTATCTGTTTGATCGCATTCTTTGCATCCTGTTTTTTGTTCGTCTTTTTCACATTATCCGTAATTTTATCTTGTTACGCACTATAGTAGCACTATTAACTAGAGCTTATGTAAGTTCCTGACTCTATCCTTGGAGTAAAGTTAACTAAATCCAATAATCAGAGACAAAACGTGGTATTTTCTCTGAAGGACCAAACATTAATATTAAGGCTTATAAAAATATGAAGTTGCCCTCTACAAAAATGAGTATAACATTTTTATTATTTCCAGGGGTATCAGTTTCTGTTTAACTAAAGTATGGTTCAGATTACATTTATGGTTCATCTTAGGGAAATACATATTCTTCATAAGATACGACAACACCAGGACCTTTAATTATTTTAAGTATTTTTGGAAATGGTATGTGCGTCCATTCCATGCTTCACTAATGAAATTGAAGCAACAACATTTGATACAACTTAAAGCCTTAATATATATACTATGGCGAATTTAGGGCGAATTTAACAAATATAATGGTAAGCTCTACTTCCGGTCAAATTGAGTTAATATCTAGAAGGATTGGCATCGAACCACAGAACAGCTGTAGGTAGTGTAATTTGTTAAATGTGCCTGCAGATGGCCCCATTGAATTGCATGGAAATATTGAAACTCCCTTTCCAGTTTACTCGAAAGTTAGAAAATGGGACACAACATGAGTTAATGCATAATGTGTGCATAATGTGAATTAATGCATAACTTTTCTTCTATTTTGCTTTTCACGTATATTTTTTGCATACAAAAAGTGCTTATTTCTATTATTTTATTGTCCACGTAAAAGGTAAAACAGTAAAATACATAAATAATATTTTTTTTAAATTCTGGAAATTCGATTCAAAAGTTATAAATTGAAATTAATTATATATACTCTTAATAGACACTAAGGTACTCCTAACAGTAGCACAGACACTAGTTTTAAGTAAAAATGAATAGTTGTTGGTTGTTGATTGATTTGGAGTTTTCCGCCCTGTTTAGTGCAAATACAGTTGTAAATCTGTCTGAAATTGGCAACTCTGCTCTCAAATTCCGATACAAAATGCATACCCATAGTTTGTAATGGATTATTTCAAAGAAAAAAGTAGTTTAAAAAATATATAAACAGATATTTAGACTGCCCCGCCCCCACTTTCAAACTTCAATGTTGAATCATTTCTTTTTCTTCTTTCTAATTGTGATGATTTTGAAGGGAAAATAGTTTCTTCCTAAAAACATAAAGAAATACTTAGAAAATAAAAGGTAAGGGCAACCGAACTAAACGTTTTCTCCCTCAATTCTTACATGACTCAATTATTACGAAAGCATTTATTTATGAAATTGCAATAGGCATTTTACGAAAACTTCGTCCGATTCAATGTCAAGAGCAAACTACCCCTTGTGAATTATTTAATGAATCATCATTTATGCCATATTATAGGATTGTTATAGAAATATTTATTTATGAAATACTTACTCAACTGAACAATTTTTGATAAAATTGTCTGGAAAGAACTCACCTCCAGGAATAAACACCTCTTGTGGATTTTTAATGGGAAATTATTTATACCATGATGTAGAGTAGTTAGATAAATATTTATGTATCAAATATGACGAAAATCAACTGAACAGTTTTTCTTTAGAAAATTGTTCGAAAAAAAAAGAGAAAGAAACTGTACTCCCTAGACCCGTTGTGGACATTTTCAGGGAAAATGATTTATTCAGTATTGTAGAATTGCTAATGAAATGTTAATTTATGATACAGATGGTGATCAGAAAAATGGAAACACCTGAATGAAATTGCAACTTACCAGATTAATATGGTGTCGGGCCACCTTTCGCCTTCAGAACAGCCTTGATGCGACGTGGGATGGAGGCATAGAGGTCGTGAATGGTAGCAAGTGGAATTTTACACCATTCCTCGTGCAGGGCATCGGCCAGTTCTGTGAGAGAGGATGAAGGTGGAAATCGTCGCCGGAGTCGTGTTTCCAAGACGACCCACAGATGTTCAATTATGTTGAGATATGGAGATTAGGCGGGCCAGGGGAGGTGTTGAACTTCATCCCGATGTTCCTCAAACCACGCTGCAACAGCGCCATCTGTGTGAATGGGTGCATTATAATCCTGTAAGATGGCGTCATTGTCCGGGAACAACATCCGGACCATAGGATGCAAGTGGTCTCCTAAAATTGCAACATAATCGTTGACAGCGATTCGTCCGCTAAGTGTGACCACAGGACTCAATGAAAACCATGATATGGCGGCCCACAGCATCACCGAGCCGCCGCCATGTTTCACAGTTGGGCGGAGACACTGCAGATCATAAGCTTCTTTGGGCATTCTCCATACATAAGCACGGCCCGTGGTTGGGTGAAGAATGACTCATCCGACCATAAAACACGTTTCCAGTCCTCAACGGTCCAAGTTGCATGGTCGCGGCACCATTTGCGGCGTGCGAAAGCGTTATGGTCCCTGATGAGCGGTTTGGCCCGTGCAACACGACTCCGTAAGTTCATGTCATGTAATTCGCGGCGGACTGTGATTGTCGAAACAGGGTGGGGGAGGTGCTGATTGAGTTCCTCTGTCACTTGCTCCGCAGTGGCACGACGGTTCCGCGTGACAATGCGCTTTAATACCCGGCGTGACCTGTCACTCATGATTTTCTTCCGCCCATTGTTGCGCTTCCCCGATGTGGTTTGCCCGTGTGTTGTGTAGGCCGTCATCACCTTCGACACTATCCCACGCGACAAACCTAACACAGTAACCACTGCCGTCACACTCACTCCACATAACCGCGCACCAACAATTTGCCCTGTTTGAAAATCTAAGAGGTCTCCCATTTTACACTACCTCCGTCTGCTGCAGCCACTGGACACTGCTGTTCCACTGCGCCTGACGTAGTATGGAGACCGACCTAACACACCACCACCAGCGGTCCGGCGCTGTGGGCGCCACGACACCACTGCCAACCCATACATCTGACGTGTTGCCAACTACAGGTGTTTCCATTTTTCTGATCACCATCTGTATATGAATAATGAGAAAATCGTCCTCTGTGGACCTTTTCGTAGTTAACTTATTATGCCATATCGTAGGGTTGTTAATGAAACGTGTTTAATACCGAAAGAAATTCATGTGGTTCGGATTACACGTTAAGCTATAGGTCTACGTCTCATATAGACTCGCTGCTGAAAGGGACGATAAACTGAAAATCAAATCGAATGAAGCATTTATTTATGCAATATGAATAAAAATCACTTGAATCGTTTTTAAGAAGATCATCTAAAAAGAAACTCACCTCAATGCCTAGAAATACGAACATAGTTGCTTGACTCACTTTTAAAACACTATATTACAGGGTTGTTAATGAAATATTGATTTATGGAAAATAAACAAAATCGTTAGAGTCGTTTTGGAGAAAATATCAATTTTATATTTTTACTTACAGTAAACTAACCTTATTTTGGGAAGTAGGAAGAATTTTTTTTTTTTTTTAAAGTAGAGAACTTACAAAAACCTAAAGTTTAAAAGTTGATTCAGATATGTTGATCAATATACTCTCTAGGCGAATGTATATAAAACCGAAAGGAACATACGAACGGACGGGTGGACGGAGAGACGGACAGGCATCGAAAAATAACCTTTTTTTGGGCATGTAGGGGCTATGAAACTTGTAAATCCATTGAAATCTTGAATTCGATTTATTTTTCACCATCGGGGACAAATAGTCCCTTTGCTGCCGTCCTCATTAATGCTCGATCAATTCTTCATCATACTTTCTTTTCTCTTATCGTCGCTCAGAAGTGAAAAAGCGTACTCCCAACTTTAACTCCTTTCTCTCTCTCTCTCTCTCTTTTTTTTTTTTAATTTGTAATCGAAATTCAAACGAATCATTTATTATCGATTGTTTTGAAGAAAAAGTCGTTGTTTCGAAGGAATAAAGAGAATTATTATGGATGGTCATAAGACCTCCTCCAACAACAGCAACAACAAAAAAATCTGAGAAACAAACAAATCGCTTATTTTCCGTTTCTTACTTATTGTTTCAAAGAAACAAAAATTATTCGAAAAACATAAATAGTTAGGAAACAGAAATGGGTGACAACTAGTACTCACTTTCAAAATTTCGATTTGAAACCCAAACAAATCATTTGGTTTTCGTTTGTTATTGATTGATTTGAAGAAAAATTTGTTTCGACAAATATTCAGAAGTATTTGAAAAAAAAAAAAGATTTAAGTCAACTTCATACTAGCCCCTCTTTCAAATTTCGATTGAATTCATTTAGAAACAGAATTGAAACTTAAATGTGTGTAGGAGGAAGTTGAAGTTGCCTACCAATTTTTGTTTCCTAAGTATTCATTTACGATTTTCCCAACAAACTATTTTTTCTCCAAAATAATCAATAACAAACAAACTAAAAAATTCTTCATTTGAGTTTCGAGTCTAAATTTGAAAGCGAGGGCAGTGTGAAGTTGAATTAAAACTTTATTTTTTAAGTATCGTTTATACTTTTGCAAAGAAACCAGTTTTCCTGGAAACCAATTAATAACAACCAATTCATATGTGTTTCATATCAAAGTTTGAAAGTGGAGGTGCTAACTTAACACAGATCATCGAGACTATGAAACATAGACCTACACTTTAAGGTGGGGTTCGAACCACATGAGCTTCTACCGGGAAGTGAACAGATGTCGAGTAATTTTCTTTAGTTTTATATTGTTTATATTTTTATCATTTATGTTATATATTTTATGAATATTTCTCTATTTTTATATTTTGTAAGTAAATGAATGAATGAAACATGTAGCTGTACATACAGTAGATACTGTTATAGCATAATATGAAGAATATTCAGGAAGGTATATCCAATTAGGACTATTTAGGAAAAATACAGGAATCTTTATATTATTAGAATTGCTTAATGTGTCAACAATGAATAAATAAAATAAGGAAGGATATGTAGACGATAAGCCTGAAAGATGTAGGGGAAAAGGATATCTATGTTTAGAGATAGAAAAGAACGAAACATGAGTTGCTGTGAAATCTTGCAATAACTTCTGAAAATAAAAATAAACTATATTACTATTAAAACTTTCAACAATTTCTGAAAATAATAATAAAATTTACGTTTATATACTGTACGTTATATGCAAAATGCATGTTCTAAGGTTACTCTTAAGTTATATGATGGTAACTTTTCAACGTCAAGTTATAGTAATAACCAGATATAACCCAAAATAATGTTTTTTTTTTTTTTGTATAATATTGTATAAAAATAACGAATATATAATTCGACAGATCACATTGAACTAAACGAAGTAAGGTACTAGAGAATTATATCTCTTGCATAGTTTTTGAGAAAATCAAGGGAAACAGATTTTTGTGACGTTACAAATTATGTTTTTCGTTTGTACCAATCTAGTGAAGTTGATGGTTTATATTCCGCTGCAGTAGACTTATTTATTTATTTATGCAAAAAATATACACTAACAAGTAGCACGTTATATATATATATATATATATATATATATATATATATATATATATATATATATATACGAGGGGAAGCCAAGAAGTTCCCAGAATTCTGTTGTAGCTCTTTATTACGACCATAATATAAGTACATATTTACTTAATCGCCTACAAAGTTGGCATCTTCGGAAAAACACATTTGTTATATGAAGACGAAAAGCCTGTTTTGGTATCTTCCGAAGTTTATCCGTTGCGTTAGTTTTGATCTCTTCTACGTTGGCGAAAAGAAAAAGTTCCATCTTTAGCTTTGGGATCAGCCAAACATCCGATGCTCCTAAACTGTTTTTAAGGTTGTCAAACTCTCTAATACCCGTGTGCACCAACGAAGTTTAAACGAGCATTCACTCAAACGCGTTCAACATTTAACTTTCAAGTTTAAACGTGGTTCCAGGATTTTTGTTCCACCATTGAAAGTCGAAGTTCAGTACATCTCGTTTAAGTAAACTTTGGTCAGTTTGTAAAATCGACTCTGATTGGTTGTCGTCTTTTGTCTTTAATCTTCGTTTAACAAACGAAGAAAGCCGACCTTTTCGACTTTCGAGATTGTGTGCATAGAGTTGTAAGTAGTCTAATTTTAGTGATCATAATTTGTGACGCAAAAAATAATGAAACCACGAGCAAAAAGAAAAAATTTTTGAACACGAGAAATGTATGGTAATTTCATTAGTGGAAAAATACAAAGATATTATTGAATGTAAATGGACTGATGAGAATACTGTAAAAGCGAAAGATAAAATATGGGCGAAGAATGTAGAAGAATTCAACAGAAGATTTAAAGGCGAAGCACAATTGTTTTTTTTTTTTGTTTGTTTGTTTTGGAGGGGAAGGGGGGAACTTAACTGCTCTTCAATTTTTCCCAACAACATTAAAACTGAAGTTTTATTCAACCGGAATTTTTATCGAAAATCTTCCTCGCTGAACATTTCAAATGGATTACAACGATCTTTCATTACTCTATGAGGCCAAATCTCCTCTAAATACTCTAAATCCTCAAGATCACTTTCGGACATTCCGTGCACCACAATAACAAATTCCACTAATACTACAGACTGAAGTGGATCAACGAAATTTAAACCCCCCACATTCGGCCGTTCAAGCTAAAACCAAGTTTATCCACCATTTGAGCGAGACTTAATCTTGAACGTTGTTGGTGCAACAAACATTTTCACCGAGCTTGGTTATGACCCTCGTTCAACAGTTGAACTTCGTTGGTGCACACGGCCGAAAATCAGATTTTTCCCCAATTTGCACACGAACTTGATGTTTTACGCGTTGATCGATCTGTGAAATTGCGCCAACTGATCACACATACCTGCGTTGAGATACACCACTCGTATACTGCCTGTTAAAACGTGTTCACACTTGTTAAATTCTGAATTAGACAACCTAGGGACCGTATTGTCCAAGATTCACTGTGATTGCGACACAAATGCCAAAATTATATCATCATTCCGGTAACTTTTTCACTGCTCCTCGTATATTGTTGTTTGATTTATTCTAACAGTGACACACATACTTCTAACAGTAATGCAATACGATTGTGAATTAAATCTTTGACATTTTATAGGAACTGCATATGCGTTATTGTAATGCTAGAGGGTATAGTGGCAGAAAAAAGAGGGAGAGGGAGAAGGAAAACAGAAAAATTGTGCGTGAAGACGAAGAGGTTAGTGGAAGACCGTGGAGCATGAAAGCTTCTTAATTGCGTCAAGTGACCTGTCATTAATGTCAGAATACCTATGATGATGGTGTAGATGCGTTAAATATAAGATCAGGTTTCGATGCTCTTTAACATTAGTAAATTAAATCGTTATAGAAGCTGGCTGAGTACAAATGCTGTAAATTTTGAATCCATACGGTTATGCATGTTTTAGATTTTTATTTAATCTTTCTGTGAATTCTGGCTCAGCCTAGAGACTATTATTCATTGAAAGCACAATGTATAAGTTATGCTACCTGACCGTTTACTTGACTGAGAAAGTTTAATTTTGGAGCACGTCCCTTTTCCAAGCACTTTGCAATATTGCTGTTAATGTAAAGCCTGTGTGCACTGTATAACCATCTCTTCCAGCTTTAGTTTGTTTTTTGCTATTATTATTAACATCGCCAAATTAAATGCGAACAAAAATTGTTGAAAAGGGGAAAAAAAGTGGCTTCAGGTCTATCTCTAGTAATGCTGCGTTCGCATGTTTTCCAGTCAGAGTAAATCTGCCATATGCACCGCATTTGCTCCTCTCTCTCTCTATTTTTTTTTCTCTGTCTGACTCTAAAGCTTCAGCAGGAACAGGAGCGAAAGGTGATTAAATGCAGATTTAATCGGGACCAAACACTGGAAGGAATATGAGTTGATTATTGGGGGTTTTCCCTCTCTGCAATGAATTCAGTGCCTCTTCTCTCCCTCCCTCCAACTTTAAGCCTCCTGTTTCAGCCCCACCCTAACCTCCCCCCTCCTATCTCTTGCTCATTGTAATGCAGCACACAACCAAATGTTATGTCAACTCTGCCTTTATGAAGTTTGAAGTGGTCATGTAGACGGTTGGCTCGTGCAGTCACAAGAGAAAGAGAGAAAGAGAAAATACTATCATTTTGTGTTGACAATCAGTGGCAGTAGCAGCTTCCCACGTGATCTGATATTGCAATTGGCTGCAGCATCTAGATTGTTCACATATTTTATATACTGTATGTATACGCAAAGGAATACTTACTTAATTTAGTCCTGCTAGTGATACTAGTTTGAAGAAAAATTGTCATAACTTTGAACGATTAAAAGGTACCGATAAAACAACTACACTCTTCAATTCTGGAGATATATATTTAATCTTTAATTTTAACGTCCCACATCTGTGCCGTTTAGGCTAAAAGAGACGAATGATTAATGGAATTGAATGACGATTATGGAAGAAGACAAGGTGACATCCTCGAGAATATCCACGAACATGATATTCTCTCCAATAAACTCACATGGTTTAGGATTGAACTAGGGATCCATCGCACAGAGGTGGACAAGCCCTTTATCACTAGACCTCGTATAAAAATGAAAATGAAATGAAATCTTTGAGTTTTACGTCCCACGGTTATGCCGGTTAGGCTAAAGGAGACGGTGATTATGAGAAATGAATGAAATGGTGGAATGAAGAAAGTGGGAGGAAACGGGAGAACCCCGAGAAAACCCACGCACACGGTGTTTGTCCACCACAAAGTTCACATGGCGGGGGCTGGGATCAAACCCGGGACCCCAAGCACCAGAGGTGAACGGTCTACCACTTTTTTTAAAAAAAAAAAAAAATACAGTATATTTATTGAACTGTAATAACTAGTACAATGCAAACACTGATGTTACATTACATCAGACCAGTATACTATGGAAGCTTACAAGATCACTTTGAGGAAATTAGCAAACACAGATGTTTCATGCAGATGCATCATAGGAAAAGTCTGATGAGCATATTTTAAGTATAAATAATATTCCTCCACTGTACACTTCGGCGTAGAGGACATAGTATAATAGATAGTATGCCCAATAAGCCAATTAACGGCATTGAGTTTTGTATTGGGATACCACACATAATCCGGAAATGCAAGTATACGGCGGTCAAAATAGTTAGCTGGTTTACGACAGATCACTGCAAGTAATCCACATAAAGAGGTCCAGATGAGAGCCGTATCAGTGCACTCAGACACACGATGCAAAAGAGTATCCAGTCGACCGCAGTGCACACAATTAGGAGATTCAGAACGACGAATAGTATGAAGTCGTTCATTGGTAGGGTGTAAGTCATGAATAAAACCACTGAGCCACCGCGGCCCCTAGACCTCGTGTATATGACACTCAGGAAACACTCGTCCCAAGCTGCAAATAATTTGCTTTATGAAAATGAAATAAAATCTTCGACTTTTACGTCTCATGAATTAAATGGTGGAATGAAAAAATGGAAGAAAACGGGAGAACCCCGAGAGAACCCACGCACATGGTGTTGTTCCACCACAAAGTATACTTGACGCGAATTGGGATCAAACCAGGAACACCACGCACCAGTGGAGAACGTTCTGCATTAAGCCATCGCGGCCTACTTATAATTTGCTTTAGATACAATGCTTAGACAGATGAATATTTCAAAGCTTTATCAGCTTACGCTTAGTGTTCCACAAGAAAAGAGACGAGACGAGAGATAAGGTTTCCTCCTCTTGTCTCATAAATCTTGTGGAAATCTCTCCTAATCTCGTCTCGATATTCGAAGAAAAAAAGAGCTTTTCTCGTCTTGATTTGTAAATTAATGCACTTGACTTTCGGAAATAGTGTTGGTAGAATTTTGCACTTAATAATTGGAAAACCAAAATTCTATACATAGGGATAACTCCTGAATAATTAGCATTAATTAAAATAGGACGAATCACTTAATCAATTATCCAGGTTTGTTCATCAATGTTCACGCCAAATAGAGCATAAAAGTCGATCACAACAGAGCTACGAGTAACCAATTTTAACAGGAAAATTTTCGGAATAGGTCTATGTATGTTTTTGCAAAGAAATTGAGTTAATTTCTGTCCCTCTTACAGGTAAAAGTAATATAACAGAAGCAATAGTTTACAATTAATCAACTATTATACAAAAAGCAAAGCCCAGCCGTCCCAGGATTCTGAGACCATACGACACAGCAGTGCTCTACTACTGAGTCTCCATGCCCCCATCAGAATATTGCAAAACCTCCATGCCACTGATCCTTGTATAAAAAAAAGAAATCCTGAGTGAGTCACTGACTGGTCAACGGCCAAGACAAACTGCTTAACCTAGAAACTTGAAATTTTGACAGTGTATAGGATTTGCAACGTAAGGTACCACTAAGGAAGGATTTTGGAAACTCAAAGAAGAAAGAAGGAAGATGAGTGGCAATGCTTTTGAATCAATTGTACAGGTACTTACAAAAAATAAGATCGTCACTGCTTTTGTGTTAAGTATTTACGTCATATTTACTTTTTAGCCCTTGATGTCAATAGGTAAGTATTTTTCTGTTTTCTTTAAGCTGAAATGGAATTTTAATGATGTGAGTTTACTGATTTCTTCTCTAACAGAGTCTTGATTTCTAGTTAAATGCCTCTTGGTTTATCAAAACGATAAAGTATTCTCAGCGTTTTAGACAGACTCTTGTAAATATATATATATCTTGTATTTTTGTATGCAGAATCACCTCTGAAATTAATGATACGGCATTCATTAACATCCTGTATACAAATTTAATATTATAATACTTAAATAATGAGGCCATAGTCAATCAATAGGGGACGTGTGGTATTTAGTTCGATTTTCAGCTTCCGCCAAGTGAGTTTTGCGATGGACAAACTCCATGTGCATGGATTTTCTCGGGGTTCTTTCGTTTCCCACTACTTTTGTCATTTCACTATTATCATCATCATCGTTTCCTTTACCCTTCGTCCGTGCAGAATCGTGGGACGTTAAACTAACAAAACTACTTAAAAATTAAATTTGTAATTAAATATTGGAATCATATGTAACGAAACTGAATTTTCACCAAGTAAAGAATATTGAAACAGATACCAAGAAGAAACTAGTAAAAATCAAACTATTGAAATTCCAGTTAATTAAGAAAAAAAGAAAAAAAATAATTTCCCATATTATTCAATGGACTACAGAAAAGTGACATATGGACTCAAGTCCATTAATTTTACTGTTTAATTGAGAACTGAGTTCTAATATCTTGGCATAGAAACAACGCACATCTGAATGAGTTAAAAGCAAAAACAAATCGAAAGGGAAATACGTTAGCTTAGAAAGAAAGCAAGAAAAGTTCCAAGTAGGGTATTTTGACCACAGTTTCCCACACGGTCATCTATGCAAATTTGTTCCATGTGGAGAATACATAAAAAGACAAGTAAAAAAAACTACACTAATGCTGAACTGAAGGATGAACCCATAATTTTTATGTTTTGAGGAAGTGACTATGTTTGTATGTATGTATGTAGCTGTCCCCCGTAACCCGCATCGTAACTTTTTTCTTTCTTTCTTTACACATTTCCGCCCTTCACATTACACCTATAAAGCCTGAGGAATTCTCTTAACATGTCACAGGTGTGGGTACCTTTTTTCCCATTCTTGGACACCTGTATCCCAACTTCCCGTCTCCTACAGTTCTCCACGGCAGTTAACACAAAACATTATTATCACCGTGTTTTACATTTCTCATGAAATGTGTGTGTGTGAGTGTGTGTGTGTCACTTCTTCTTCTAATAAAATCGTTTGCAGGAAACAATTTAAGAAACACTTCCAAAATAATTGCCAAGTTACAAGACTCAATCAAAATTCCGATAAGTCTACAAAAGATAGCGAAGTAGTTATATGCTGGTTTATTTTTCAAAGGTAATTCTTTTATAGATATCGCTATAATTTCAAAGATAAGAGCTTTTTTTTTCTTGGTCCTGAATTATATATATAGAGGACTGTTTACATGACTAATTAAACAGTAGGACTTGATTCTATTGTTTTAAATGACTTCAGTCACGACATGCAAAGCACCTGAAAGTATTTCTCACGCTTGATTTCAAAATTGGATCTCACCCCTCTTTTGCTATAGTGAATACATGTGCATCCATATGTTTCCCGACGTCTGTGAGAGTGAATACATATGTAGGGTAAAATTCCATTGGTAACTTTTTAAAACTGCTGTAAACTAACAACTAAACGGGAAATCTTTTTTTTTTTTTTTTTTTTTTTTTTTACCTTTTGAAACTATTATTATTAATTATAAATTTGTTTGTGCTATTACAAATTATAATGAATTATTGAGTTAATGATGTAGTAACTCTTCATTAATGTGTAAAGAAGTTTGGTTCACCAGTATTCCTTTACAGGGTTCTTCCAGAATCTTTTCGTCAAGAAGGGTCCAAGCTTTAGGTGGGGGGAGGTCCAATACTGCAAGCTACTACGTCTATGTAGTATTGAAGGGTTAATATTCTGCACCCGAAAAGACGATAATTAATTGAAAAATACTTCCACCTATATCTGCAGAAAAAATTATAGAACTAGATTGTTTTTAATAATGGAAAGAATACAATTGAAGTGTAAGATTAAATATTCATGCTAAATTAATCATTTCTCTGTTAAACAAGTATAGTTTTATTGAGAAAATGTACAAATGTATGTTGAGTTAGAAAGTTTTGGGTAGGGTCCGGACCAGGTAGATTCTCCATAAGTGCGCCCCTGACCTTTATATTTCCTGTCAGTGTGTCCGTTAGGGAGACAAAAAAAAAAAAAAAAAAAAAAAAGTCCCAATAACTACTTGATGTGTCGCCACCAATTTTGACCGGGATGTTGAGGGTCACAATATAGGACTCGAGTTCGTTGATGGAGGTCATCTATCTACCGGAAGTGGTAGAAATAAACCATTTTCACGCTTTATTGTTAATTACTATAGCCCATCGTTTCCCAAGTTTTCTGATTTCGCAGACTTCTTATAGCGACTGATGATTCTTCACGGACATCCTGTAACAACTGTTGATTCTCCGCAGCCCCAATGAAATAGAAAAAAATGATATTTTAAATATATTTTACATCTAAAAATGAAACTATAAAATTTAATTTTCAGCACTAAATATTATTTATGTTAACGCAACACTGTTATAAATGGAGATATTAGAAAAAATACGAACATACCAGTTCGGCTTAGTATCGTGAATTCAACTCTCACTTAATGTAATGACTGATGCTGTTTTTCAGAAGCTGACTTCCGTATGGCTCAAAACTAGATCATTTCAGATGTAGATATGACTCTACGTTAAATTTGTTCCTGTATACGTTTATCATAAAAACGGGAGAAAATGTGGTCTTCCAAAGATATGTAGTGGCAAATGACAACAGATATCTCACAGACCTTTTGGAAATTTCGGGATAAACAATTTTAAACTGGAACCAAAATTTTAGTAACGCTAACGAAGGAAAGAGCATTTTGAATCAAAAGACAGCTTGATAAATTGTTCTTCTTCTGGAGAGGGAAGTTCGTATTAAGAATCTAGAAAGGAAATTCACTGAAACCCTGTATACATGTATGCTATTGTATGGGAAAATTAGTGTTGCTCACGAGACGAAACAAGACAAAACTTGCCCATTATGAACAGATGTACTTTTCCTAGACAAAACTGTATTTTCACGAAACTTTTCAAGACGAGGTAGCCTCAAATCTCATTTCGTGAGCAACATTAACAAAAACCATGAAGTTTACGTCCTGACTGCTAACATTTATAAGATAAAGTTTAATTTTTAAAAGAAGTCCTGTGTACCCCTTTTGAATTTCACGCAGTTCCTTGTTTATTCGCAGAACACAGATTGGGAAACACTGCTGTAAAGCATAAACGAAAATAGTTGACGAGAAGCGGTTTTCTGCATTCGATTAAGCATCACAAGAATATACCAGTATTTCATGTCAATTCTTTACTAAAACCGGAAGTGCTAGAAATTTATTACAACTTCCGGTTTCAATATTGAGCTCCATAGAGGAAAAATGATAAGAATAGCGACAAGTGGTTTTCTTGGAATCGATTTAGCGTTCTAAGAATAGCCGCTTTATTTTCTTTTAACTCCCTAGTGCTCCTTCGTGGCTAAGTGGTTAGCGTACGCGACTTTGGCGTGGGGGACCCGTGTTCGATTCTAGGCGGGAGCTAATATGGCTCGGATTCCACGTTAATCAGTAGGTCCCGTATCATACAGCCTCGCTGCAGAAAGGGACGTTAAATTAAAAATCAACTCTTTTAATTCTCTGTTGAAATTAGGAGTGGCAGAAGTCAACCACTTCCTGTTTTAGCGTTGATCGCTATAGAATGAAAACAGCAATCAATAGCTCGAAACAGTTGTTTGTAATCAATTAAGCGTCCCAAGAATATATTCCATATCCACTCTAATATATCTACTAAAACCGGAAGTGGTAGTAGATTTCTACCACTTCCGGTTTCAATATTATTTGAAAGAATATCACACCACTCAATCCAAACTCTTCATGCTGTGCACGTAACACTACTGCTTACTTGTATTTTCGTCCCGAATGTCTAAAATGTTCCCATGCTTACTTATCTGATAACTTCTCTGGATGCTATTTTAAACATTGACATTTCCTCTCATAATCCTGACAAAATATGAAACATTTATTGCAATATATATATATATATATATATATATATATATATATATATATATATATATATATATATATATATATATATATATATATATATATATATATATATATATAAATGGGGTAGTTATGAAAGCATCTTGTATTTTAAAATAAATAATAAACTAGATTTTCATTCATTTTCTTTTAGTATCTACTAATCTTTCTTCACCCTTACTAGACTATTCTACATTATTATAAGCATTGAAGTTATACATTATAGCAGGTATTCTTTATCTTTATTGACTGATGACATACCTTATTAAACACACACGACATAATGACACACTTATTTGATTTTTAAATAATAATATTAATTATAATATAATATTAAATTATTCGTATTAGCGACTAATGATAAGTTTCTATATATGAGAATTAAGCATTGTTGCTGCTATTGCAGGCGTTGACTCGCAAAGTCTTTCTCAAAATTGAATTGAAGTTTATTATTAAAAGGTGCGGCAAAAATAAAAGATATTTGAATCGTTGCATGTCTTTTTGCCCATCGTTCTGTTTCTCCTTCGTGGATTTTACCAGTAATGATTTTTTTTTTTTTTTTTTTTTTTTACTAAGTACAATGTGTCCGTAAAGTCGCGCAACCCAAAGTTTGATTACGTATATCTTTTGAACCAAGAACGATAAAGACCTGAGACTTGAAACAAATGTAAGCGTGTTCTATTTAGATATTTTCGAGATCATGATCGATGTTGAGATTGATAATGTTTATGTATGTTAATGAAAGAAAGTACCGAAAGTGTAAAATAAAAAAAAAAAAATGTACAAAACGAAGAAAATCAATATTCATTTGCAGATAACTGATTTCTTGCGGGTGACTGACTCCCTGTGCATATATGCAGTATGCATCAACATTTATCCATTGGTGAGAAAATATGACAAAGTTGATGCAGTGTTGCCATATGAAAAGGCTATTTGATGGAAGTCCGTAAAATGGGTGTTTTTTTTTTTTTTTTTACAGAAACGCGGCCCCTGCCAACACTGTTGTCGTAAAATTACTGCAACAGGTGTGTTTTAGGTTAATTAATGATAAGTGATGAGAATTGGCACATAATTGATAATCTGAGTTTTTATGCAACAATTTGCGATATCACATAGAACTCGAAAATATCTACATAGAACGTGCTTAATTTGTTTCGAATCTCAGGTCTTTATGATTCTTAGATCAAAAGATATACGCAATCAAATTTTGGGTTGCGCAACTTTACGGACACGCTGTGTATACATGTTATATTTTATATTTGAGATCAGGAACATATGCAGGAATTTATTTCGGGAGAAAGGTTCAAATTCAATATAAATATAAATTCTATTAATATTTGTAAAATCATTCCTAAAATTAGACTAAATTTCCAGTGAAGTCAGGATTTCCGTGGGGGGATCCGGACCCTCCATCCCTCCATGTTTTAGATGAGAGCAAAACAGCAAGATTATTTATTGTTGATGTAGTTTATTTCTTATTGGTTAGATTGTATGGTATCCATACCTCTTTTGTTAATTTCTTTTAAAATTAAATGAAATTAAATATTTCAATTTAACGTTCCACGATTATGCCCTTCAGGCTATGACAAACGGATTATTAAGACAAGTGAATGGTGATGGAAAAATTGATGGAATGAGAATGCGGGATGAAACAGAAGTATCTCGAGAAAGCTCACGGATACAATGTTGTTCATCATAAATTTACTTGGCCGGGGATAGAACTAGGGACCCCATCCATATGAAGTAATCCTTATAACACTGAGCCACTTTGTCTCCCGTTCATTTCTCTGAAAGGAAAATAACACAAAATATATTATAGGAAAGTTCAGGGGATGCACGGCGCTTCAGTGTTAGAGCGCTTAGTTCTAGTACGTAGGGCATCTGTTTCGATTCCTGGCCAAGTAAGTGTGTGGTGGACAACATCGTGTCCGTGGGTTTTCCAGAGTACTTCCATATCCTCCCATATTCTCATTCCACCAATTCTTCCATCATCATTTATATTCCTTAATCATCCGTCTGCTTTAACCTAAATGGCATAATCATGGGATGTTAAACTGAAAGATTTAATTTCATGTTTTCTTTTTCTTTTCCTTTTCTTCTTTAATTTCAAGGGAAAGTTTTGGATGTTAAAGAAAATACAGTTTGTGTGAATCTTGAATGGAGACATTTCATTTTTACCTTTCTGTTCGTGTTTCGTAGTTTCAATCATGCACAAGTTCTTTTATTATCTTTTTACTAATCTTTCAGTGTTTTATTCTAGTTTCAATGTTTTCGTCGTACTGTCTATGTACATGCATAGTAACTATTATTGTTATTCAATATAATTTTAATTAATTAATGTGAAATTTGTGCACATTCCGAACCAGATCTGACAAATATATTATCTAAAATTCCTCACAACAATGCACAATTGTTATCAAAATGAGTGATTTTGTGTCAAATTCTGACCTTAGTTGCTCGATGATTAATTCCATGATCCTTAATTACAATTATCTCAATTTTTTATTAGGGAAGAAAGAAGAATATATCCAATTTGAGCAACTATTGGCGCAATTTGTTTTTGGAAAAATTTTCAGAAAACCAATTAACAATAATAATAATAATAATAAGAAAAATTTAGTACTAAATAGTAGTTTATATTCAGAATTTACTTTTTTACATATTAGTTACTGCAGTAGTTTAACTTCAAACCGTAATTCTGGGACCCTATTAATAATACAAGATGTAAATGCAGTAAAGATTAATATTATAGAATATATTAGTAAATATACTTGTACTTATCTCATTCTCCTGTTGTCGATTGTGTAAAGTGATTCAGTTCTTGTTATTTAATTTGGCCAAGACCAATTCTTTAAAAAAAAAAAAAAAAACACGACATTCTTCTTTGAGGGTAAAATTACGAAATTCACTAACGGGGAATCAGCACGTCGGGCAAAAACCACAGACTCATTTGAATTGCATCAATCTATCCATTTAAATAAAGGTATATAAATTGCGATTACTAGTATGTTAACTTGATCACTTAAGAAATATATGTTGCGGATGCTAATTACATCATCGTCCATTTCGTTTGAAAACGCTTATGTATAACTATCTGAAATGTCCGTTGTTCGCACGGGAAAATAGGTTATAGCAAATATTAGGATCCCCTTTAGAAATTGCAATTTTATGTCATCGGGAAGGTCACCAACTTGCTTAGCGACTCCGAAATGTGTGGATTCGACAATAATCTCGGTCATTTTAGACACACTATTTTCTATCCCTTCTCACCCTCATGCCAATGGGATCTGAACTTGGACTTAAAAGGCATCATGACTTCAGGAGTGTCTCTATTTATCTTAGTGGCCCCGAAAACTATGGATTGGACACTAATATAGGTTGTTTTAAATTTTTTATATGTAACTCCCTTTCCATTCAATCACCAGGGGTGATAGGGGAATCTTAATCCCACGAATCATTTTTTCGGATTGTAAGTCATGTTTATATCAAGATTGGTTGAAATTACTGCAAGCATTCCAGAGTTATACTGGAACATGTATTTATACATACATATAAACATAAAAAGCAAATTTGAATGTCTCCCTTTGTCTGTTTGTTAGGCATCTATCTTTCTGTTTGTTCATTGGCATGAATACATTCTAGATGGCAAATTTTAAGGCTTACATGAGATTGTAGATTTTTTTTCAATGCTCAGCTCTTTCTTCAAGAATGTGAGGAATACTCGCATACTGTAAACTGAAAATCAAATTTTGATTTACTCGAAAGGAAATTTAATACAGGGTGTTAATGAACTACACCGACAAACTGTAAGAGGTGATTCCTCACATCAAAATAAGAAAAAAGTTCATATAGACCTATGGCGAAAAGTGCATAGTTTCAGAGCTAGGGCTGTCCAAAATCACGAAAAAGCCAAATTTCAAGAGGCTCTATTTCGAATTCCAGAAACTGTGGGTAGTGGTCCTTATCAGCATAAAGGAAGCCACGCATACAGAATCCAAAAGTGCATATGTCGTCAATTTTCAATAGGTGTACAGGGTATTCCCTACAGGGTATAATTCTCAGATATGCTCTCAATAGAGTTTTCAGATATACCTTGATTTCAAAAAGGGTCCAAAGTAGGCAGGAGATAAGCCTTGATAATAATTGACATCCAATGCTTCGGAGGGAAGACGGAAGTGATGGGAACAGGCATCTTCATGTTTTGTGTGTGTGTGTGTGTGTGTGTGTGTGTGTTCGGAATAACACGCGATGCGACGTATTTCATCATGATATATTTCACATTTTTTTCACTTATAAGCGTGAAAGAAAACATTGCAGCATGCGTTCTCCCGAATACGAGAGACCGTGCTGCTGACGATCCTTAACACTTCCGACATCGCACCAAAGGATTCCGTGTTCACTGCTATCAAAGCTTATCGTTTGACTACTTTGGACCAATCATAAAGTCAGAGCATATCTCAAAATTCAGTTGATGGCATGTCCGGGAATTTCACCCTGCATGGAATACTCTGTAACCCATTGAACATTAATGATATATGCATTTTTGGATTGTGTATGCGTGACTTTCTTTACGCTGATAAGGACCGCCATCTACAGTTTCTCGAATTCGAAATAGGACTTCTTGAAACTTGGTTTTTTCGCGATTTTGGATAGCTCTAGTTCTGAAACTCTGCACTTTTCCCCACAGGTCCGTATGAACTTTTTCTCTTATTTTCATGTAAGGAATCACCTCTTAGAGTTTGTCAGTATAGTGCATTAACACCCTGTATGTATATATATATATATATATATATATTAAGTAAAGGCAAAAGTAGCTAATGATTTAGGGGGGGGGGTTGTAGTGTTGCCCACGATACGAAACGAGACGAAAAATAAGGTTTTCTAGTCTCGTCTCGTAAATTTTGTAGAAGTTTCATCTCGTCTCGAAATTTTTTCCCGTTTCCACTTGTAAATTTATGTAGAAAATTTATGATCTGTATTTATTATTGAAGTATATTGTGTAATGAGTTTGGTATCTTTAAATGTTGGTAAATGCACTTCATTAAGTTCATACAATTATTTTATCAATATATATTTTTTACTGTGAATCATGTGACACTGAAACAGGTTTCAGATCTAAGATTTCGGTGTTGTCCACGAGAATCGAGAAATTTATCATCTCAAATTGATTTTCATCTCGAAAAGTAGACGAGAATTACCATGTTTCTAATCTCATCTCGAATTTGAAAATATATTTATAGTCTCTGCTTTCTTTTAGAAACGAGACGAGAAATTTCTGAAAGTGATAACCCGTCTCGAAAAATGTACATATATGCTTCTATTAGAAGTGCTCTGTCTCGTCTCGAATTTCGTTATGAAAATAACATCTTGATTCATCTCATCCGCAACTCTATTTAGAGATGTGTGAAGACGCATAAACAGGCATCCATCCGTATAACGATTACATCATTACTGTGACGCGACCTTTGAAAGTAGCAAGAATACTTGGATTATTTGTTACACCGAAATCAACCCATTCGTTTTTAAGGGCAGACCATACACACTTGAATGTCATTTATTTTATTTTATTTTATTTTATATTACAATATATTAATTTATTTTTTAAAGTAACGTCATCTGCAGATGTCGCAACAAAAAGAAGAAGTATGGACCAGAAGAAAGAGGGATGTTGGAAAAAGAAAGCAGTTTATTGGAGAAAGTTTGCCTTGTTTTCTCTATCGACCTAACTTCCTTATTCTAAATGCAAAGGTTTTATTTCTTTCTTGAAAAAAAAAGGAAGAAAGTCTTTACCGTTGTGAATAGAGGAAGAAAAAAATATGAGAAATGGAAAAATAAAATAGTAGGATTTGGTTGCTTGAAAGGGGTTTCCCATTTACTTAGTTCCAAATATTATTCTCGAAGCTTTTATTCCAACTTTTGATGCATGGCAAGTTATTCAGTCACTGTTACTGTAGTAAAGAAAAAAATGAAAAAATAAAAAAATACACAGGCATACATAAAGAAGGAACAGAGAGACTAAGAGAGAAAGAGAGAGAGTCTATCGTATACGAAAGAAAGGGGAAAAACTAGAGAAAGCAAAGTAGCGAATAAGATAGTGTGAGGAAAGTGTGAAGTAAGAATAAGAAGTAAGAGAGTAGGGTTTGACAAAGGTAAGAAAGAAAGAAACAGAGAAAAGTAATGTTAGGAAAAAGTACGTACTACTACTGTTATTACAAGTTGCAACTTCGGAGGTTCGTTGGTCTTTCCATCTTTCTTTTTCTTTCTTATTTTTTCTTACTATTCTTTCTGCATGTATGGAAAAGTACAGTGACTTCAAACACTATTGGGAGGTGGTAAAAAAGTAAAGGCTCTGAATACATGTCTCGTTCGGGGAGAAGGTAAGGTACTCGCCATTTTCTTTCTTTCTTCCTTTTTTTTTAAAAAAAAGAAAAGAATGAAATAGGGTGGTAGTCCTAGCGTTCAGAAGCTGGGCGGGGAGTTAGTTCTTCAAGTTCAATATATATTCTACTTTTTTTCTCTATCTTTTTTGGATCTCTTTATATTCCTGAGTACTTTTTTTCCTTTCAACCCCCCCCCCCCCCCAACACCAAAAAATCCTTTTGGAGAACTTAGGTGTGTGAAAGGTAAAAAAAGTAAAAAAGAAAAAACTTTCTAAAGAAAAACTGTGAAAAGGGTCGGTGGAGAGAGACAGGGGAATAGATTTGCTTTATTTCGCCTTTTCAGATCTCGAACCGAATAAATACAGAAAAGGTATCGACCATGACTGAAGAATTTTCTAAAGGTACTTTTTCTTCACTCTTACTTTTCTCAACCAAAAGAAAGCTATCGTCTCCATTAAGGAGCATACTAGCTTCTCACTCGGCCTTGCATCATGATCTATGCAAAAGAGAACAAGTTCTTTTCTATTATTTCCCTATTTTTAGTGCAGCATTTTATGTGTCGAGGGGATTCACACTTTTTTTTTCATTCATTCTCAAATAACAAATATGAATGATTTAATATGATACATTAAAGATTCTAAAAATATTTAAATAATATTCTTCATGTTGAGCGAACTACTGCCTTTGTTGCGACTTGGATCATTTCGTCTGGTTCGCTTTCATAATATATATATATATCGAGGCGCACACCAAAAGTACATGATGGTTTGCTCTAAGGTCCACATTTTTTGTCACTTCAGGAATCAGGAAAGCAACTGTGGCGCCGGAGACCTCCAGCCTTCGTCACGTCGTCTCTAAGTAGTGCAAGTTTTGTTCATTAGGGAGCAGTCGAGTCACAAGTGCCTGAACGAATATGACATGATTCTGATACTGCCCATAGACCTCACCACAGGTTGACGTTGTGCAGTCGATATTTATCGCCAATTGGAGTGTGTCTGTGGTAATAGTGCTCTCGCAGAAAACACTTAGGAAGTGGGTACGTGAGTTCAAAGCAGGACCAACGAATGTAGAAGATGAACACGCCCCTGTTGAAAATTCCAAGATTCCATCATAGCGTGTCATCATGCGGAGGATTTGTGTTACTCTGGGGGTAACAATGGGAACAGTGGAACGACCAATTACGAAGGAACTGACTCTAAGGAAAGTTTCTTCTCACTGCTTTCCACGAATGCTTAATGACGATGAAAAAAGGCAAAGATTTGATAAAGTATTGCAAATTTATCACTCTTCAGAAGAGAGGGATGCAATTTCTTAGAAAATGCTGTGATAGTGGATGAATCACAGATTCCATTATTCACCTCAGAAACAGAAAGGCAGTAGATGTAGTGGAAACACACAGCTCAGGTGGCATACAATAAGGTACTCTACACTATCTTCTGGGGTTCCCAGGGAATGATATTGTTCCACCCTGTTGCGAAAGGTCTTACAATTACGGGTGAGTATTTTCGTACATTTTTGAATACAGAATTTTTGCCAAAAATTGACTGAGAAACGACCTTAAGTGGCAAATTACAATTTTATCCTCTACATGAACAATGCACCGGCACATTGTGCTAATGTTTGACCCCATTCTTAGCTGACCACGTTATTGAAACTCTGATACTCACCCTCTATACTCAACAGATTTAACCTCTAGTGACTTCTGGTTGTTCCAAAACCTCAAGGATTCTCTTCTTGGATGCCATTTTGCCAGTAGATTATTCCTGAGAAGTGCCATTTTTCAGTATCTGAAACATTCCCCCCAAAGATGACTATGCTACATGCTACACAAAATGGACAGAGCGATAGGAGAGAGAGAGAGAGAGAGAGAGAGAGAGTCTAAAGAGAGAATTTAGCGCCCCATAGTTTTGCCTTTTAGACTAAAGGAGACAATGAGAAATATACGATGATAGTGATAATGATGAAATGTGTGGTGAAAATGTAGTATATTATACCCTGAGCGGGAGTAATGCATATGCTGCTTTTTTGTTAGGGCACTACATTTGCTGCACGGGATCACAGTTGATTCTGTTTGGGGAGTGTCGAAATTTGAACTCATTGCAAAGGTTTGGATTCTAGGTTAAACTGTATTACGCATTACGGTGGTTCACGTCTCATATAGCCTCGGTGCTGAAAATATGGCTGAACTTCAACCAACAAATCAATGAACGAATAGCTTGCATGGAGAGTTACGATCGATAAAGTAATATAATATCACAGATAATATCACAATAATATCACAGATATTGTGATAATTTATATTGGTAATTATCTTGATGATTAAGGTTATTCAGTACCTATTTACCCATATTTATCACTTACTCGTGCTTACCTCGGTTATATAGTATTTACTTACTATGTGAATACTAATACTCACTCAACCTGACGTAGGAGAATGGGGTTATAGTTATTTATGAGAAACAATGACTACTTAATAATCTACTTTTTGCTGTTTTATTTTATTATGTGATCTTATTTACACAAGATGTGGGTGTGACTCTTACAGGGCTATTTTAGACCCGATAATGACAACGGATTAATATGTGAGTCACCCACTTGTAAATAGATTATTAGCATTATCTTAATGTTTTAAATAACAGACGTAATTATCCAGCAGCAATACATGGGTTGATAAATAAATCAAGAATGCATAGCATTACAATAGAATACTGCTATTACAATTATTATTGTTACTGTTATTATACTACTACTCGGGTTTATCATAACCTACGGTTACGAGGACTGTGAGAATTGCATTGCCTAACCATACTGATGTGTAAAATTAAGAAAAACCATAAAATACACAACTTACATGTTTTGGTTTATTAATACTGTTGACTTAACCAAGAAGCGTTAAGACGAGACTCTCGCGTATACTCGAGACGAGACTAAACCGCGATTGCAGATGTGAGCCAAGCCGACCGAGACTCGATTTAAGACTGAACAAGGCTGAACGAGCCTGCATCCAAAACTGAACCCCCTGGTTTAGAAACCAGGAGTTTTTATATTTGCCTCATTTGTTATTTTTCTTTCTCATGTCCTTCCGGGCCAGTACATTCTAGACTATGAAATAATAGTTTTGTGACGTATGCATAGAAAACACAGCTTTTACACTTTCACTGAAGAAATTGTTTTGTCGTATAGGTATTATTCAGTTTCCTGGTGTCCTTCTTCCTGTTTTTAACCAAACCAATAATAACTTATTTTTCACACTTTGGTATTTTTCCGGGTGCCATTCACTTTTAAAAATAAAATGTATAATCTTCGAAATTATAAAAATTTCGATTAATCTTGATGTTTTTGTGATAATAAAAACAAAAGTAAAAGAAACGATTCTTCGTGCAAAGTTTTTCACACCTCAAAATGGTGATTTATCTAATTCCATGTTAGTTACTAGGCAAAATTCTTAAGCTTAATCTAGAATGAATTTTCCACAATCGCTTGAAGCATTTTTTTCATACTTATCAGAATCTAGTGGAGATCTAGCCCGAAGCCGGGGGGCATATGCCCCCCAGTTTCTTAAATGACAAAAATAATTTAAGCTATTATTTATATATTTTATAATAAACTCATAATATACCTATCATAATATGGGTTCTGGCTGGCCCTCAGCTTTTACTTTCTAGGTCCGCCACTGTCAGAATCACTGCTTCTGAAACTTAGATTAACTGCATATCAACGAATAAATTAGGTTAGCCTTAGCTATCTCCGGAAATGAATTTTCCAAAAATCGTTTTTGGTTGGTTGAGTTTAGCGTCTCATTTTCAACACCAAGTCTATCTAAGATGTGGACCTACAATTTAGAGTTTACTTCGAATCACTGTAATGCGTTCAAATTTCAAGGTTTTCCCATCAGAAATCGATTCCAGAAAATGTAACTGTATAGCATGGAAAATTGCAGCTGGGGTTGTGACGAAAAAAAAAAAATCGTGGGTGGAATCAGAACGCTATATCATATTCTGCAACAAATTTTGCTTTTGTCTTCAACGCCTTATATAGATGCATGTACGTATGTCTGGCTGCACTGCTGCGACGAGCTGGATAAGGACATTCTGCATTGCCATAGGAGCAACTGTCCGGTAGGTCAACATCGCTTCCCTTCCATGCTTTGCTATATCACACCAGTTATTGATGTTCTTAATGGCTTATAAGTTCATCACTTGATATCCTGTATGTGCACTAACTGTTACTGGCCCCAATGCGCAGTCACACGTCGTACAGAACGGTAAGTGTAACATTTCCCTCGTACATCGTAAGCATTGTACGAGTGAAATGTTACCAGGTAATTGTCTACCAAATTTATTGTTATTTGCTACTTTTCTTCCTAGTATTCCAATTTTAATGACTGGCAGTGTATGATTATCTTCCTTGATCCTCGATTTAGTTCTCGAATGTCACCGTATTCTAAAAATATATCAACGCCGTTGTTTAAGATATATATATATATATATATATATATATATATATATATATATATATATAGATAGATAGATAGATAGATAGATATAGATAGGTAAATAGATATATATAGATATAGATATAGATATAGATATAGATATAGATATAGATATAGATATAGATATAGATATAGATATATAGATATATGTAGATATAAACACTGTATAAGAAGTCCATCCTAGAAGTAAGAGGTAGAAAGAATTCAATTGACTTCCATCTGCAGTTTCTTGATTTAATTTTCAAGCGACGAAAAAAAAAAAAAAGAACGAGACGTTCTCATCTTACATTTCTTTTCTTCTTTCATGGATTCCTTGGAGAGAACCAACAGGAAGGTGAGGAATGGAATTTTAGAGGAAAAATTCCTTGGGGATATGTTTTCCTTCTTTTTTTTTAGGTTCCTGTTTTTTTAACATCTTTCCATTTCCTCATCTTTCTTTTCTCATATGAACATATTTTTCGCAAGAAATTAAATAATATTATCTTTTGGTCTATTAGGAGAAGATACGATATTACACTGTAGGTTACCAGTTATACCTAGAAAGCTATGGTTACTGGAAATAAAAAAAAAATATCCATCCCATCCTTTTATTTCACTAATGAACAGGTTCTCGCTCAATTCAGGTTTCAAAGGCTGTTCTTTGAATTTCCACACTGGTACTCTAAAAAAAATCATAAGGACTATTTACCACCTACTCGTGCTCATTTCATTCAAAATACCTTCCTGCTACATCTACACACTATTTTAACTTTATCGCCATTACTGGAATCAATCCTGAAACACCTGTTGTGAAATGCGCTGGAATTCCTTCGTCGTGTTATCTTGGATGTCCTGGATGGTGTCAAATCTTTTCCTTTTTAAGGTGGATTTCAGTATGTGAGAATCTTTTGCACGAATTTCGCCGATATACGCGATTTCGTCAATAAGTCTTCACGTCATCCTGTCGGCGTTCCTTATGTCTTCGTGTAATATTTGGAGATGTGAGTCGATGGAAATGTTTAACTCTACTCCACAATTTCACGGACAGTAAATTGATGCTCAGATCTCACAAGTGCACTGACTTGGGCATTTTTTTCTTCTTATTCCGACTCACGGACGGGGATCATCCCCCATAAACATTCTTTCAGCTTTGAAACGTGCAATCCACTGGAAGGTTGTAGCGCAACTCATTTATGCATTACCGAATGCTACTTGCTACGTTTCGTACGTCTCTAGCCGTTTTTGCAAGTTTAAAACAAATTTAACACGTATCTACTGTTCCTTTCGATCATCCATTTCACAATTACACAGTGATCACACAATACCCTCCACGCAATCATGTCCTATCGAATTTATAATTTACTCATTGAAATAAATCAATATCACTACTGACCATGCAAAACTAGTTTAATTTCATTAGTTATTAATTCCAATTTCAATTTATTCACTAGTAATGTCAATTCACTCATTAAATAATGTAACGCTACAAAAGTTACTGTGTTCCTTTCGCAGTAACTGAATAAATAAGTATTTATAAACTAGTTTCTAAGATTTTGTTTAGCTGAGAGTAATGTTAGTCCTACTTTCTGAAGATGAAGTAATAAAATTCGGAGAAATATCTTGCACATATCTTGCGGTTAGGAATGCGCACGAGACGAGTCGAGACAGGATTTTCCTGACAAAATTCGAGTCGAGACACGGCTCTTCCAATAGAGAAATATACATTTTTCGAGTCGAGACATCACTTTTACAGCATATTTTCGAGTCGAGACAGCCACAAATCTTGTCTCGTGTGCATCCCTACTTGCGGTTGGGAGTGAAACTCCTTACTACAAATGAACGTTGTCCCTTTGAATGAATTTAATTATATAATGCTCCTGCTTCTTATTTTCTGGTTGTTATTACATGTAGACATTGTTCTATACAGCAATCATCTTCTTTACGTGTTGTTTGGGATCCCTCTTTCTTGCAAAACAAGACAACTCACGCCATTCCTAAAACAAGTATTGCAGGGACATTGTCAAAATTTAAGATACAATCATCCGGGTTCAATCTCTTCCTCGTAGAACTGAGCATCCGAGATCCAGTAGGTATGCCATCCTATTTTCTCAAAATAGGGAAAATCCAGACTCTTGGTAACGACGAGGTGAACACAAAAGAGAAACTTCACAACGGCAAGTGAAAGGTGGATAATCCCAGACGTAAATTATTATAGCAACAAATCATATCCGTCAATAATATAAATTATCCTGAAACAAATGTAGTCGAATTATATATTATGTTCCAAGTATTCCAAATAGAATTAAGAACATGAATTTAACAAATTATCAGACAGAACTTTGGATATTAAAGTTTCCGAACAAGAACGGCGTATTACTGTAGCGTTACAATTGAAGTTCGTACATAAACCTTGTATAAACGATTCCAAGATGAGAATATTGACATCGTCCGTATTCTGATTTCCGATAGGTTCCGAATTTAAGGACGTGATATATGTTAGCGTCACACATGTTCCTGAGGATTGACGGCCATTATTTAGTAAGTATAGTTACAGATTTTGAAGGCACTTTGGTCAATAGTCCTTAAGAAATTATGATAATAACACTTTGATATGTGTATATTTTTAGCTTGATATTATTTATTAATTTAATTATTTATGTGTTCTACTAATATGAATAATATAGTTTTCTTTTTCAGGCTCTCTGGAAGTTCCACGGCAGATAACGACGCTGTCGTCTCATTTCAGGTAAGCAAAGGCGGATCCAAGGGAGGCTATAGGGGCTATAGCTCCCCCCTTGACCCTCAGTTATACACTGGATAAAATGAACTTCAATCCTGTTTTACACTGGAGCGGCAAACTATGGTTTAGCCCCTCCCTTGATCATATCCTGGGTCCGCCACTGCAGTAAGTATCTAGTGTAGATTCTATTTTCATTACGTATTCAATAATTATTGATTTTTCCTCTTTACTTTTTCTTTTTCCTTTGTACTTTTCTATTTCTTTATTCTTTTTCTTCTTATTCTTTATTCTTTCTATTTCTTTTCTATTTGTGGAGAAGAATGGAAAGAATTAGTTGGGTCGAGCGGAAAACGAATGAGTAAGTGTTAGAAATGGTGCGGGGGAAAAGAACACTTTTAGATATTATTAAGAAGAGGAACTGGTTGGGACATTGAATAAGAAGAAATTGTATCATGAGGGACGTCCTAGAGGGTATAGTGGTGGGAAAGAGAGGGAGAGGGCGAAGGAGACTACAATTAATGAATTATATAAAAACAGAAAAATCATACGTGAAGACGGAGGACTGTGGAGCATGGAAGCTTCTCAGCTGCGGCAAGTGACCTGCCAATACGAGTAGAATACCTATGATGATGATTATAATATATATGGTTTTCTCATTATGCATTTTATTATCATTTTTAGTTACATCACGTCGTTTCTAGTATTTTACATTTATTCTCTTTATTTTATTCATTGTTCCCCTCATTTAAAACTATTACTTCATTCTTTTCTATGAATTACGGTATAGGTACTATGAATTACGGTACAGATCATCAGATCACTCTTGACAAGCATATGCGGACTTATTAACATTCTAGGTATAATTTGATTTTTACTTTATATATATATGCATTATCATTTAGCAAGCTGATAGATAACACCTGGTACCATTCTTATTCAAAAGTATCTGGAATTTAGATAAAGTTCTGAATGATGAAATATTAGCAGACTTATATACTCATCAGTTTGGTTCGGTGGCAAATGTATTGAGGGAGAGGAAGATATATTTCTCCCAACCTAAAACTCCCTTAATGATCCATAATTTGCATTATTAGTGCTCTGCTGCAAAAATTGTATTAAGTTGAGAAATTCCTTATACACAAGAAATGGAAGTCCCTCTTACCCAAAACTCAATATAGACTTCAAATATCGCTAGTAAATTTTCTGCTGTGTATTTATCCTGTTTCACAGTTTTCAATTGCGCACTTGTTCAAAATTACTAGAGGCATAAATTTCAATCTCTTACCAAGTTACACACTTACTTACTCATCACCTTTATTCATTTTAAGAAGAGGCACCATACATTATGTCACAGTGTGCTAGAAATGTAAAATTGTTTTATACATACATTGTTTTGATAGAAATAATTAAATTACAATATTTTTTTTTATAGCGGCATCAATTACAGTTTTGATAAATTTTCCATAAACTTAAAGTAACAATAAACCAAGTTTGTTTTATGTTTTATGTTTTATGTTTTATAATATTGTCTTTGTATGGTTTATAGTATAGTAATCGTTGCCATTTGCATGAGACATTTTACATATGAATATTAGTTCTGAATTGTAATCATCATTTTCTTTAACGCATTGTTTTAAATGTTGGCACAAACGAAATGTCGCGCTGCCTGATACATTAACAAAGGTTGAATAGATGATGTAAGATTGAAGAGAGACACTAATGCCATTTACAAGCACGTCAATGAAACAGGCCATGAAGTAAACTGGGAAGGAGCGAAAATATTGGAATATGAAGGGAGACAACTGGTTAGAAAGTGGAAAGAAACGAAGAGGATAAAAGAAGTTTACGATAAAGCTATGAACTGGAATAGTGGTTTGAATATTAATGAAGAGTGGGAGGACATTTTGAAAAGAGAAGAAAGAAGAAAGGTAGAATATAAGGACAATATAGAGTTAGATTTATTTATGTGTCTTTTCAATATTCAGGTAGTTAATTGTATTCAATATTCAGGTAGAAAATTTCAATATTTAGGTAGTTAATTAGTATTTATTTTAGTTAATATATGTTAAGAGAAATATAAAGATTTGTTAACAATGTATTATGTCTGTTAAGAATTTAAAATTGTCACAACAATGAACAGATATATTGAATTTTAATGAAAAGTGATTTCTGATTGGTGGAGATAACAAATGATGTAATGTTATTTATGATTTCAGTTGGAGTGTCTGAAGAAGGAAGTGATATACTTCCGAAACTGTAACATTTCTAGTTAATTTATAATAAAGATTATAGACAACTTTGTAAGAAAGTTGTATTTAGTTTGTGTTACACATTTGTTATAACACATGTGTAGTTGTTATCAACATGTTTTTAATAGAGGAATTGTAATGAATTATATACATTGTAAGGATAAAATGTTCACTTAACATGACAGATGAAGATTACAGTATGGTATATTAGATTTCATGTTCTACATTATGATACGGTTTTGAACATTTTTAGCAAATGTCTTCATTTGTAAGGAAAGGTTACCTTTCAGCACCATGGCTGTATGAAACATGACCTACTTTTTAACAGTGATTTCCGAACCACTATTTAGGTTTCACTTTAATAATAATAATAATAATCTAACACTTTGTGACAAATGCTGCAAGAAAAAACTATTTTAGAACATCTACTTTGTACTTTGAAGTTAAGCGGAAAGTGTGGAAGGAGTTAAATAATCTCTGTTGGTGTAGAGGAAATTACAAACAAGGCCCAGAGTCGTGTGTATATAATGGCAGCATTTAGTCTTTTGTTTGCTGAGGCTTTCGTCTCCACCAGCTTTGGAAACTTTCAATTGTCAGTCAACTCGGGTGCTGTCGCCTCGACAACAGGCACGGATTAACTCTGGAAAATCACCTACACACACACACACAAACACCAACACACATATATCCCCTTGAGCATCACCCTGTGAACCCCGTGTGCTAGCGTGACTTCCAATCAAAGTCTAAACTCCTTGATAATCCGCTACAATCCGTGCTTTGTACATCAATTTGATGGCAGATCAGAGAGAATGTGACAACGCCCATTCCTGCCCGTTCGTTAGCTTCAAACATTTTTACCTCTTCTCTCTCTCTCTTTTACTCTGTCAACATTGTCAATACGCCTTTATTGATAACTAATTAATTTTCAAGCTTGGCTACTGATGATTATACTATCATTTAGATACAGGAAGAATAGTAGATAATAATAGTACAGTTCTGAAAGACCTCTGTATCTAGAGTTAACATTTTTGATTTAGCATCTTCCTTTCGTATTTAGGGTACGAAACTGTTTCATGAAAAATTCTTGCTTAACACTGGTTGATTTTTAATTCTTTTTTTCCTCCAATTTTCATTTATGTGTGCATTTTAAACAATTATCAAGAAATTTACATATTTATCATTCTCTTAAGCAGTAAGAGTAATGACATCTTTTAACTTTCCTAACGTAAGAGCTCTTCTCGCTGGTGTAATAACTAGTGCACTTGCCTTTGGTGCACGAAATAGCGGGTTCGACCCTGGATGTAGAGCATTACTGTTATTCAGATCCCACTATAAACTGCAAATCTCGTTCTACTGGCTTCACTCATGACAAAAGACGTAAATACAAATAAATGAATCAATAAAACGAGTGTTGGCCAAGAAAGCGAAACATTGTAATAATAATAATAATAATAATAATAATAATAATAATAATAATAATAATAATAATAATAATAATAATAATAATAATAATAATAATAATAATAATAAAGATTGTGCAAAGGAGATTGTCTGTCGTGTCACTGAAATACATTTATTCGAAGTAAATAATTATGATTTTAGTTTTAAATTTCCGTTTACATTTTCGACTTCCTAACCTGAAGATTGAAATTGAAAATGTGAATTATTTACAATAACGAATGAAATTCTGAAGAATATAGTCACAGTTATGATCAATTACAAATCGTTATGTTTGAGAAAAGAATAACTTATGAAATTTCCATGAGGCTAATTTATTTGTGCCTTATTGAAGTCAACTTTGAAAAAAAAAATGTGAAGTAGTATCATTCCTACATTAAATTCCTTTTTTCCTAGTTCGCAAGTTGTAAGTCCAATAAAATTGTAATAGTTGGTCTTTCGGCACGATAATGAAGTTCCACATAGAACATAAGATGACAACGCTATGACGGCACTCTTGTAATAATCATGACTTCATGACATATGACTTTTGTAAGCTAAGTTGTCAAATGATCTTAAATGAAAATGAGACCTGTTAAATTTGGAGGTGTTTTATATTCTTCACAACACGAAAATATACATTATTCAACAGAACGACGTAACATACATAACTTCATGACGATCCATTGCTTCTCCCTCAATATTCGGTAAATTAACACATAATTTCTGTATTGTATCTTAGCACATAGTCCAAAATGTAGTAAAATTTCTTATTTCCAGTTAATTTTAACTTTATTTATTCATAATAATATGAAAAAATGCTTCAATTTGTAGGAAACGTAATGTAAAAACTGTTCCGTTGTAAGTAAATAGTCGATGTAGCACGCCTTAATCGAATGCACATAATACTAGCATTTATTTTAGATAAGTAACTTCTTGTACTAGAAATATAGTAATTTAGATTTAGATTGTTATATTATTTATTCGATTTTCTTTTATTTCTTGATTCCAGTAAATTTATTTTTCTTTACAGGTATCCAGATACAAAAGAAGCTGGACGTGCAACCACGCATCATCGAGGATATCAGGAAATTACATTTTTATTATTAATCTCATATACTTAACTTCAATTTGTTATTTTGTTTGATTATTATTATTAATAATATTTGTATCTTTTATTTAAATAATACACATACTTTATTTATTTTCATTTCATTCCTTTCTTTTATTATATTTCATGCTCAATAAATTATTATTTTATTTTGTTTCTTTGCAGGGAAAAACTCTTCATTAGATATACCATATCACACCCTTGCTTTTTCAATATACTCTCGTATATGAAGCATACTTCTGGTAAGATACAAACATAGTTGTGTATATTATGAACCCATGTCTTCTAGACAATATCATTAGTACTGAATGTTAAAGTTATTTATGATTGCTACATAGAATAAACAGTATCCCACTTAAATCGCTGCATTTGTAAATACTCTAGATTTTGCCCAAACTAATCAAAATTTATTGCATTATATATTTCATAATTGCCATTTTTTCTTTTTTCTTTTTTTCTTTTCTTTTTTTTAGTGAGCTAGAATATAGAAGAGAAAAGGAAAAGTCAATTTCCCCGAGCGGAGTTTACTTTACAAATTATCCATTGTGTTATTTGTTCAGCTCCCATTTACACCTCATGCTGCAATCCGGAATCAAACACCAGATTCGGTTAACTTGTAGTATTTCTTGCTTTCAGAAATTAATCATATTCAATAATATTTGTACTAATATAAAATTTCATCCCTACTGGACGGTTATTTACAAATGTTTTAACTCAGGGATGCAAATAACCACTCACCCGGAGCGAGTAGTTCATCGATGCGGGCAAGTATTTAATATCATACCGAAAATAAGTAAATGATTTCTATTGTGGGATGTGGGCTAGAAGCTTTTTTTCTTGGGCTAGTAAAATCTTGTTGCTTATTTGCATCCCTGCTTTAACTAATTGCTTCAGACTTATGACTATTCGAAACTTTGTTATTTTTTATGTTTTTAATTTCTTTCTTTTCTTGTTCCAATTTATAATAATTTGCAGAGAATTATTTTGGTCGCCTATACATTTACAATGAGTTTCTACGAGTTTAAATCACAAAACATCGTACATAGATAAACAGAATCACAATAAAAACAAACAAATGGTAATTGTAAATTTCTGGAATGTATGGCAAAACTTGAGATAAATGGTACATTATCTCTCTCTCCAGTTACGAGTCACTACTACTCAGTCACTATCTGCTGCTGCTGTAATGTTCTTCCGATAACATGACTGCCGATTCCAGATCTTGGAGCGCCATTTATTCGCTCACAACACCTCTCACCAGCGACCTATCACAAACGAGTATAACTTTTACACGTACTCGAGTACGTGTACACTTTTACATTTTTACATGAGTATAACACGAGAATTAGCTAAACGGTGCAAATCATGCAGTTTCTCGTTAGAAAATTTCCGCCATTCTCTTCCCCCATTCCCGTCTCTCTTGGATCCAAATATTCGCCTCAGAATGTTTATTTCTAAATACTTGCAGCCAGCGTTTTTCCTTCAAAGTAAGCAACCATGTTTCGCAACCATACAATACAACAGCCATAATTATCGTTTCATATATTTTAAACTTTAAATTCGTCGACAGAATTCACGAAGACAAATTTGGACTCGATACGAGCATGAATTGCCTGCTTTCAGTCGACATTTAATTTCTTCGTGGATTTGATTTTGATTTGTTAACATTAATCATAGACATTTGAAAGTGTCCACTTTGTCAAATATCGGATGAATTTCATCGATGGCGTAGAGAAATCGTTTTGAGAGGAGAAAAGAAATCCTAACCACACCAAATTCGATGATCCATAAGTCTGGAAGCAAAACGCTAAATAACATAATGTTTCATATTCTTGTTTAGCAGATCAAGGTCTACGACAGTGCCAAATTTCATCTAGATCAGATGAATTCCGTTGAACTCGTACGATATATACCTATGTATAGTATCCTTAATGTTTCTTAAGGAAAAAATCAGTGGGTGAAAAATCTAAAGATATCGAATTCTGTACATGTTATATTTTGAATAGAGAAAATAGAAATAAAATAATCGAGACTCACTATTTGGTCATGAAACTGAGGTTTGTATCTGTATCGGAGATCAAATTCACTCATAATTTAGTTTTTTTTAAAGGTAAACTTTGAATTAAGAGTATTTGCTCATGGGTATTCTACATTTTAAAAATGATTTCAAACGCATAAATGGATTTGCTCTCAGTTTATTTTTGGCGAATATATTTTGCAACAAAGTCTTAGCCTGTGCTCCTATGGAATAATTTCTCGAGACTTCGCTGGATAAGGGTACTAGATGTAAATTAATTGCAATTTAACGTCCTTTCAAGCACCAAGGCTATTTGAAAAAGGAGTTACGCTAGTTAAAGTGGAATCCTAACCACTATGCGAGGTCGTATCTGACTGAGGAAAATATCCCCTCATCGAAAATCAAGGTTAACCAGAAAAAAAAATAAAAAGCATTGTTTCTTCGTTCTGAAATTTCTGTAACCTTATTAACAATCTGAGGTAGTGTAAGCAACGGGTAGAGATAATTTATCTATCCATTTATTTATAAGAATGTGGTATAATAAAGAAATGTTAGGTATACGCTATAGAAAGTATGAAACGAGCCAAATAGCCTTTCAGGAACGGTGAAAATGTCTTTGGAACTACTGTTCATACAATGAGTTATAATCTTTTTTGGTTTGCGCCCTCGTGCAACACCGAGGCTATAAAGGACATGATTCAATATTAACTTGGGCTCCAAACCACAATCGGGACTTAAATCCGGTGCAGTTGGCGGGCGCGCATATCATAAATCGTTTCTCACAACACTATCATGCCGTAAGTGGAGCTTGCTGGAAATTCTCTACGACGTAAGCTTTTTAGTGACAGGTAAATATTTTACAGTCATACTGTAGCAATTACATTAAAGAAATTAGCGAAGTGTTTAACGTCCCTAAGTAGCGTTAATTGATTATTTTTTCAGTATTTTGAGTAGGAACGTCCATTTTCAGAGCACAGTAGTAATCTGGGAATACTTGAGCTCCACTGTTCTTCGTACCCCTTTTCTGTTGTACAACGAGATACTTTGTATCGGTTGATAATTACTTGTATCTTGGGCAGAAAGTGCTTCTACACAAGCACTATACCTGATATAATGTTACTTAAAAATAACAAAAGAAGAATGTTTTTAAGATATAAGAAATATACATTATTATTGTATAGTTGGTTACTATGTAGTTGTTTATAGATACATAATTAACATGTATGATTGCAAGACAGTTTGTGTGAATATACGTTAAAAGAGAATCAACGAATAAATTATCTAATACTTATCATGGACTTGTAATTTCAATAGAAAAGGTGATAATACTAGTGAATATAATTACGGAAGATATTTTAAGGTGTAAACAATTATTGCCACTAAAGATTTACTTATATTATTAGCCGAACCAGGGTTGATGACTACCTTTGGTGAGTCGTTGTAGTTGTTGAAATATCTCGACGGAAGCACCCACCCTGTTTGTCACTTACAGACAGTGTTGAATTCAGACATTTTCACCCGGGGGGAATGTCAACTCCTCGGGGAGGAGGGTTGTTTTTCTGTATTTTTCCAAAAAAGCAGCATATTTAACAATTCCATTCACATACACATCTTACCTAATATTGAGACTAATTGCTGATAAATATTCAATGTGATATTATAATTTAAAAAAAAAAAACAATCGTTTGATTTCATCTAAAACATTAAATAAAGACTGGCAAAATATTTTACACTAAACTTTAACTGCTATTTACAGTAGCTATTTTTGTTATTATTTCCTATATTCAGTAGTTACTGTTTGTTACTAATGTAGAAGTTTTTAAAAAGATTTAAATTAACTCAAATATTTTTTGTTCTAAAACAAACATACATAGGAATATCTTAACAAAAAGTTTTCATTTTTTCTCACACTTCTGATTCTAAATCAAGCATATTAGCCTTGGTTTCTTCACTGCATACACATCAATAGTTTAGTTTACGATATCTTCAGTAGGATTAGTGCCGTGTCGTGGGAAATCAGCTCTTGGTGCGAGAGTATACGACGGCACTCCCGTATATATGAGTGAGGTCGACAGACCAGCCGAGAAAGGTGAGAAAATTTTAAAAAGTAAACCCTGCTTTTCATAGATTTTGAGCACTTTTCATTACTTTTTTCCTTTCATTTTATATACCGGTATGTGCACATGTGTTTCATTCCTCTGTTTTCCTTTTCTTTTCTTTTTCCCTCCTGAATTTAGCACCCCTTACTTCGGCGCCCGGGGCCATCGCCCCGCTTGCCCCTCCCGCATGGCACGGCACTGAGCAGGATCTTCATCACCTTCAATAGCAATCTTTCACTTATATACTACTATCATATTGATAAATTCTACATAAGTCTCTAATACAGAAGGGATAACTGTTCCTCCCTGATCCCTCTAAATGACGCCCTCTGAATCTCACCCTTTAACTGAATTATTTTTAATTAAAGAAAGGTGTGTTTACTTTAACAATCGTAAAACACATTTACGTCTGTTACTTCCGATGCGAGAAATGGGATTTAGGAGCCCTGTTTCAAATAATGCAAGAACTGTACATTTTCAAGAACTGAAGTCTGTTGACATCAGAGATCATATGGAATGATCGAAAGATCTTCCCTATCTTTCCTTTCCTACCTCAACCTGTGCTAGTGCTACCTACTAATATATAATATAGGGCGAGAGTATAGTACCTACTAAAATACAAACCTTTCTTCAACAGTTAACAATTTCATGTACTGCCGAACTCGGTCATAGCGTTAAGAAATACAGTTTTATCGACTATTTGGTATTCTATCTTAGATGTTACATGTTTAGTATTTATATAGAATGGGTCTGCGTCATTTATATGTATATTGAGAGATCGGATTTCGTGTGCACGTGCACAGAAAGAAAGCAAATAATTGGTGAAGTAATTTCCACATTTTGTGACTGAATTTTTTTTAGTTTCTCCGGGGGGAAATGAATTTCCTTCGGGGGGAGATTCCCCCCGGGCTACCCCCTCAATTGAACCCTCCTTACAGACCCGAGGGTTTTTGGAAAGAAATCCGATAAGGATGTGTGTTGTGGACAGAAAATAATACTAGTCTGTTACGAGTTACAAAGAAGAAGAAATTGTTGATTTTTGTTCTTGAAAATAATTGAATCTAGTTTATGTTTTCAGTATATGTGATGCTTATGTAGTCCTGTGGCTGAACTTATAGAACCTTGGGCACAGAAATAATTAAACCTAACATATGTGTACGCAGTGTCATTGTGTAGTTTGATAGAGTACCTTTGTATATTAGCAGTAAACAAAGATCTGCTACAAAGTGGATCTTGAGAGACGTGCTTTCAGGAACTGCTTTACTAGATCCCTATTTGTCAGATTTCAACACTTTCCAAGCCATAGGCAAATGACATATGACAACAGCAAATGGCATATGACAAGAACAGCCTTTTTTATCCCGTTCAAAGTCTTCAATAGATAACACAACAAATGCGAGCTTGAATTTAAGGAGAGAAAAGACACAATGAACATTACTGGTTTACTTAAGTTACAGATAATTATTTTATGGAAAAAAATAAGCATAAGTGGTGTTTATACAGTACTAGCTAAGATACTCATTTTTCGCATGGGTCATATAAAATATCTACATATGTAAACAAAGTGAACAACGAAAGGAAAAAAATATCCGTCATTTTCTACTACTTTACATATTTCGGTAAACGCCTCCTGAGACTCCCTGTTTCGAATTAAAAAAAAAAAACACCTCTGGCCCCCAGTCGATTGGGGCTCTATTTGGAGGTTAACCCCTGTGTGAGTATAGCCCTTCATTTTAGTGACCGTGAAAACTATGGATTTGATACTAATATCGGTCATTTTGGATTATTTTTACATTTCTCGGTAACCCCGCCCGGCAGGTGACCCCCGGCCCGCATACAATGGTAGCTGAATTTGAAAATCATCGCTAATGGAAGTGTCACCATTGATTTCAGCTACCTCGAAAACTATGAATTTGATACTAATATCGGTCATTTTGGATTATTTTTACATGTCTCGGTATCCCTCGGTAACAACGGTTCGCAGCCGAATGGGGTGAATTTGAAAGTAAATGCGATCGGAGTTTCACCATTGATCTCAGAGACCACGAAAACTATGAATTTGACACTAATATCGGTAATTTCCTACTATTTTTACATGTCCCGGTACCCCCCCCCCTGAGACCTCCCCACTGGTTCGAATTTTCTATAAAACGCTTCTTTTGGTCTGAGGCCTGGACCAAGATACCCATGACCAAAGTTTGGTAACTCTCGGTCCACTCGTTTGGTGCCCAGGCCGCACATGGACAAACAGACAGACAAACAAACTCTTTATTTTATTGATATTAGATATCTGTTTAGAAAAGGTTTTTGACCGAATGAATTGAGACTTTTTTTTTGGGGGGGGGAACGCTGAAAAGGATAGATGCAGAAATGGAAAGATCGAAAACTTACAAGAAACTTAACATATAAATCAAGCGATAAAGGTTAAAATAGAGGAGAGAAGTTGTAGAGGAAAGGAAAATTGGGAGAGAATTCGAAAGAAATGCTGCTTTTCAAAAGCATTACTCAACATTAATTTAGAAGAAAAAATTAAAAAGAAAGAAAAATAGTAGTTACATGAATCTTTATGGCGCGTACAATCGCTTCCGGGTACAATCTGTTTCCGGGTACAATCGCTTGGGCGGGGCACTTTAGTAATATATTTTAAAAAGCTGAATAGTGATGCACATCCTACTTTAAATTGTAGCTCCTGTCTCATATAGCCTGTGTGCTGCAAATGAAAGTTAACCTTGAATCAGTTGATAAAGAAATAGTTGAAAAATGTGAATAGTGTATTTCAGTAGAAGGTAGAAAGATTTTGCAATGAACACGTTCTGCAAATACAGTACTATGGTTTTTGTAGCAGAATCTGAAACAATAATTAACACAATATTAAACAATTAAAGTAATAGCAGAAAAGAATACATGGTGACAATAGAAAATAAAAGTAAGGGCGTCAATTAGAGCTGAAGGGAGCATTTTCTCTCCTCCTGAATTATATATATATATCTGTAGTACATTTCTGCTTAGGTAGAGCAAATTATATTTTGGAATTGTTCTTTCCCACTATCAAATTTTATTATGAAAATTTGTTTGTTATAAAAAGTACGATACAAAATTACTTTAATGTAAATAATTTTCCAATAACTGTGTAAAGAAAGGTATCCTAAGACCAGAGTAGCCTAGTAAAGGATCTCCACAGAGTTTCAGGCAAACTGAGTGGAGTAGATTTAGGATCCCCAATGCTCCACACAAGTAAAGAGAAGTTAAAAAGCCACAAAACTTCACGCAGGCTGGATGGCTAAGGTTGGAAACCCCACAAAGTTCCAAGCAAACTAAGTGGACAGGATAAAAAGCCTAAAGCTTCGAGCAAGCTAGAGGCTTTTAAGTCAGGTAGCTCCCAGTGCTCCAAGCAAGCTAAAGAAAAGAACCAGCCGTTAACTAATACCAAATATAAAGGTCCTGGTTTTATAGCTGCTTCCAGTGTGGCAGTGACGCTAGTAAAGATTCTTTGTCACGTGACTAATAGTGTCATGGTGTTTCTGTCGTCTGCCACTGTAGTAGTTCGTAGTAGGAGCATATATTGTTGTTTATAAATAAAAACATATGTTAATTGTTTGTAAACAAAGCCATGTGGGAAATATGAAATTATATTTTAAACAATACTATAGTAATATATTAATGAAAAACGTTAAACTCTACTTATGTTGATGAAGAATTTTCCCTTCCCCAAGAAAACATAAAATGATGCTGCTGGATAAAAGATCGAGAAAATGGGTGTTTTCAAAAAGAATCATTAATATTACCATATAATTTGGAAGGTGGAGAGAATGCATAAATCAATTTATTCGATACTGATTAATAAAGATTCGAATTGTGAATAAAGTATGTAAAAAAAACTTTAAAAATAAAGTTATTAACCAGCTTCAACAACATGATCCACGGCCCCTTCTGTACTGACTAAAGAGTTTACACATGTAATAAAACAAGACTGTGAAATTGTCACTAATCGGAGTTTGAATTTCTAGACAATCGCTCAAGCACCACTCTGTTACAATAATGGTGGATCTGCCCTTTACGATATAAAATGGTAAAGTATTTGTTAGTGAGGAAATTAAATAGTTCGAGGTGGGGGGGGGGGAATTAGTGTGTGCCTAAAATATACTTGTACTAAAAGAGTATTCTTGCAAGTGTTAATTTCTGAATGCATTCCAAAAGAAACTTCTATTTGCACGAAAATATTCCTGTACAATATGGAAAAGGTTACGGTTTCTCAGCTCACAGTATTTTTCTCACAAAAGACTTGAAAAATCAGTTTTTCATAGTGTATAAAGGTGCTAGGGTACCCTATGTGCGAGCATCTCCATAAAGTATGCTCATAATTGTAATTTGTGTAATCACTAAAACACCATGTTAAATTTAAGTTACAAATATGCATAATTGCAATTACTATGAATATTTATTGAAAGTAGTTTACCTAAAGCAAAGAAGAGACTTACTAAAAATTAGGTACAAAGTTGAATAACACAAATATGCCATTAGTAATACAAGTATACTATACATTTTCCATAACTGGTAATTTTCCACCTTAAAACAAATCTGAAATCGGGTTTATTTCCTGTTGGTAACTTTTTCGTGGTTAATCATCCTCAGCGGAATGATATTTATCCTTCAGCCAAGAAATAACTAGCTCGTCTACTTTGAGTTTGTCTAGCGGTGGGCCATTTACATTGATGAACAACAAGTTAGACAATGTTTGAGCACTTAGTCTATTTCTAATATCAGTCATATGTATATTCATAAGGGGAAATCTCCTCTCGCATTCTGTCGTGGAAATTGATAATACTTCTACTCGATTTCTGCAACTTCTCATCGACAATCTGCTTGTTAGATTTAAGTCTGATAACGATTTTTCTTGGTTATGTTTGAAATACTCAGCAAGAAGTATCATCTCTCTATCACATACAACATCTTTTCCATATCGACCATGTCAGTTGGTAATGTCGACCCATGGAGAACAGAAACTTCATCTACCACGCTTTCGATAGGGAATCTTGTGAATAAATTATCAATTAAAGCCTAATAAACTGATGATTTCTTATTTGTTTATAAATTTAATTTTTGTAATTACACATGAAGGTTTGATGCCATTACCAAGTTCTCTCCCCCGTCTAGAAAGCGAAAGCGAACGAGGTTCCTGGAAAGTGTTCAGAGGTGAATGGGAATTTCCCTCCTTCTTCCTCTTCAATTACTACACTGCTGTTTGCCATGTGCCAAATTACGATGAATTTCAATTAAATTATCATAGTATAATTATTTCCTTGTTTAATTTTCGATACTTTCCTGTGGAAAAAAGGATGAAATTTCAAAGTTCCAAATCATGGTAAGTAGACCAACTTACAGGAAAAAAGTGTAAAATTTTCCATATAATTATGCGTACAATCCAAACTTAAAACTTCCGTGTAATTAAGCTTACAGTACAAATTTTATGCCTATTTTTCTCACAACTTTATGGGTTGATTGCCCTGTGCTGTAAGCGCTCCATATAATAAACATAAACTTCAGCAATTATTATAGTAGAAAGCAATGGATCTATGAAGCCAAGCACTGTATTTTTAGTTTCTGATTTTTTTCTTAAATAACATCGATCGTTTTCGATCATTTTTACAAACCAACTCACTACCAATTTTCCAAATATAGAAACCCCCCCCCCCCTAAAAGGAGAATTTAAAAAAAATGCTAGGACACATTCTGTTTATTTTCAATAAAGAGTTAATACACTGAATTTCAGCTCCGTAAGTTTAACGGCTTGCGAGATACTAATTTTTTTTTCTAAAAAATTCGTATCCTCACTACCTCCTTAGGATATTATGCATTATAATGAAAGCAATATAACATCCCAGTTTGGATTAAGGCCTAACTATACACCAAAAGTCATTTCATTAGACTTCGCAATTTGACCGTGATGATCAGGCACACATAGTTACATTCATTTTTTTAATATAATAATTTATATATTACAGTGATTCAAAAATATTTTTTTTCCAGTAGTTAGCTTCTCTAAAAACTCACAGGTCTCGAAAGCCAAGTAATAGTATAAGTCCTATTGCTATTATTACAATTAAAAATATCAATATCCAAAAGTGCCTGAAGTTAATTTTAAACTTGTTAGATATACTCACCTCAGGTAAGTAGACAGAAACAAATGGAAAAGGAAGAGAAATGAAGGTTTTGAAAGTAAAACGAAGACAAATTTACCGGTCTTCAGAAGATACTGTCTATAATGCAGTGAACAGAGTGGGTCGGTAGATCATACTGAGTCGGTGGGTCGCAGTGGGTCATGGTGGTTGGTGGATCACAGTGGGTCATGGTGGATGGTGGGTCACAGTGAGTCATATGCTGTTGACCCACGACCCACTGACCCACTCAGAGAACTTGACCCACTGACCCACTCCATCTCTGAACTATACTATAACAACCAAATCGATTATATTTATAAACAGAATATATACAATACAAACGGTCCCAAAAGGTTATTGGGTTACTAGTTCTATTCCGTAACCGTAGTTTTGAGTATTCATTAAACATAGCTCTCCAAAGGGATTTTGGGAGTGTTTTAGTTTATTCTCAAAATTTAAATTATATCTGAATTTTCCATTTCTGACTTTGACCGTAAGCCATTTTAGTGAATTTATATTTTTGGTCGTTTAATATTAGACAGCACTCGATTTCTTGTTAATTTATGTTTTAACCGTTTTAAGATTTCCACTTTTGAGGTAAATTTTAGACTTTCACTCAAACAGCTACAGCTTCCTTACTATTTATCGTAGGATCATGGTTCACACCTCGTTTTTTTTAAAAAAAGAAAAAGAATAGAGCATCCTTTCTAACGGTACCACTTGTCGTCCGTATTATACACCAAAAATGGGAAAATCGGGGAAAACCGGGATGTTTTTAAAAAAATCAAAATTTTAGCGCCCCTCTGGCCCGGGCCTGGGTTCACGTAGGAATCTGTTTTTTTTAATGACATAGTTATGTACACAATACGTGTGCAAAATTTCAATCTTGTATCTTAAAAGCTAAGGACGGAAAAAGTTTTTGAAAGTCTGAAGGAGACCCATTATTTATACATACATACATTTAAAAAAAAAAAAAATTACTGCATCATTATTATTTGACCTAGAGTCATGGTTCAAACGCCATACCACTTACATGATCGTATCATACACCTGAACCGGAAAAATCGGTGAAAACTGGATTTTTTCTGAAAAATCACCCCTGGGATTAGTTGCGCCCCTTGGGCTGGGGCCTGGGTTCACGTAGAGATCTCAAAAAAACTTAGAAATACTCAAAGGTGCGCACACTCTGAAAGCAAAGTTTCAATCTGATATCTTGAAAACTAAAGGCGTGAAAAATTTTTGAAATTTGTCTTAAGAAAAAATGTCACGTCCCTCCGCTCCCCTTGGCGCCGCCAAGTTGACCATCCGGTTCCGAAACGCATCTGAGATGCTCTTTGTTCCATCCTTGACTTGACGAATGACAAAGCCGGCTCAACATGTATTCTTAACAAACAGAACATTATGTAACAGGAGATGATATTAAGAAATTTGTTAAAAGAGAAAATGCAATTATAGGGCTATCAATTTACTAAGCTATTGTGATATTAATGATGTTTGTGATCATTTATTCTCTTCTCTTTGTTCTCCTTCTGCAGCGAGTCTAATGAGACCTCTCTCGTTCCCAAGGCGAGAACACTTATCACTTGTCCCAGGTAAACAAAAACAAAATTGCCTGGCAACCCTTCCTTTTACTCCAAGTATAGTGTATCTCCACGATAATCAGATCTGATAAGATCGGAATGCAAAGACTGTGGCAAAATCGTGGCAAACAACACGCCACCTAACTTATGGAAGGGGTTATATATATATATAAAATGATCGAAAATGACCGATATCAGAGGGCGATTCAGTAATAGTAAAAAGTGACTGACTAACGGAACGTATTACTAATTTTTCTTATTTTAACCCAGAGAAGCGGATAATTGACGCTAGTGCCTCTTTACAATCTTATAATAGACATTAACTTATTAACATTATAATAGACATTAACGTCATTTTATAATAGACATTAACTTCTTGGCTTGGCACAGACTTTAATATTATTATTTTTTTAATATAAATAATAGTGATTTTTCCACTTCTTCGTTACCCCAATATTTTCCCACGTTTTCGTTACCCCAGTAGTTTAGCCACATACTTTAAGGTAGGACGCTAATTTCCTATAAAATAAATCGGTCTACGAAACATGCGTGAACAAATATATATTTTTAAATCGGCCCACAGGTTACGATATTATACATGAACATACGCTATTAACCATCATCTATTGAAAAATTTCATGGTCTAGCTCAAAGACTATCATCATCTCTTGAAAATTCATGAAAACTGCAAGAAAGTATACTCCTTGAAACTAAAATAAAGAATAATCAAAATCAGTCATGTATGTTTAAGTTATGCGTGAACATGCACATAATAGAGTCGCTTAATTAGGCTATTAACACCGTCAACTGTAGAGGAGTTTCATGGTCTAACCCTAAAGACTATGACTAGATTCTAATGAAATTTATATAAGACCACCGGGAAAGTATGTTATAAACAAAAAAGAATCATGAAAAATCGGAGGACCTATGTTGAAGTTATGCGTGATCATACACACACAATTGTGGTATTAACACTGACAGCCCTTGAGAAGTTTCAGATCTACCTCCAAAGACTATTGTTAGATTCTCATGAAATTTGTGTAAGATCACAGGGAAAGCACAATCTCTTTAAAAAAATAAAAATAGAAATCGTTAAATTTAGTACACCTATGTCGAAGTTATGCGTGTACGTAATAGAATGGCTTAATGAGGTTGTTAGCACCGTCAGGCATATGGGAGTTTCGTGGTCTAGGTCCAAAGACAATGATTAGATTGTAATGAAATTTATATAAAACCGCCGTGGAAGTATGCTTCTAAATTGAAAGGAAATGTGAAACTAGGTGAATCTATGTTGAAGTTATACGTGACCGTATACATATACCTTAACACTGACAGCCCTTGAGAAGTTTCAGATCTAGCCCCGAAAGCTGTCGTTAGATTCTCATGAAATGTGTATAAGGGTACAGAGAAACTTACTTAAAAAAAATAAATAAATAAGAATCATTAAAATCAATACATCTATGTCGAAGTTATGCGTAAATATACGCACATTAAAATAAGTTAATTCGGTTTTCCACACTGCGCCCGTTGATGTGTTTCATGATCTATCTCCAAAGACTCTTATTGGAAAAATATGTTCACTTAAACAAAAGAAGAATAATTAAAATTGTTGGAAATATGTTTTGAAGTTATGAATGAACATATACACAACACAATCTGGAGGAAGAAGATGTGTGCATTGTGTAGATCATTGAATAAAGAATTACGAAAAAGGGTTTATCAAACTTTTCGTATAGGAGATTTGTTTTATACAGAGCAGAAGTTTGGACTTCACGAGAAAGTAAATGCGAAACGAATGGAAACTTTGAAATGTGGAAATAAAGGAAAACGAAAGAACTAGTGTTGAGTGAAACGGGAAATGATTGAGAAAATATATTAGCAAATGTTGTTGAGAGTTAAAAAGAGAAAAGGAAAGAAGAATGTTCTAATTGAGGTACGATCTTAAAGAGGGAAAATATTTTATGTTAATGCAGGGATATTTGCGGTAGTTTAAAGGGGACGAATGCTCCGAAGTTTGCAGCAAATGGACTTCCAGAAGGGTAATAATAACTTACAAAATCATTTGTGTTAATAATGATTGTTGTCCTTAATATATTTACATGTAGATGTTGGAATATGGAAGATACAGATCTCATAACTAAATCACTAATGCATAGTTTAGAATTAAGATTAATTTTAACTTGTATCATATTTTTTTTTGAAAATTTTCTTCTTTTTGTTCATTTTCTTTTTCTTCTTCTTCTTCTTCTTCTTCTTCTTCTTATTATTATTATTATTATTATTATTATTATTATTATTATTATTATTATTATTGGTATTGGCGCAGCGCTTAATGATTTATATGATGTATAGTTCGACCAAATTTGATGTAGAAAATACGTAGTTATTGAATACTTTTCTTTAAAAAAATAATGAATTTAACCCTTCTTCATAATGAAAACTTCTGTTTCACCTATACTCAGATGACACAGTAGGCTGCATAAATACATGTATGTACGGTCCTTTATTAAGTAATTTATGTGTTTCTTAGAGTCAAATCTTGTAACTTCAATTTCACACACATGCAAGCTTACCAGAGCTCTGAAATGTCGTTCAAAACTCGAGAACAAAAATCATACAAAGCATTTTCATGTAATTTTAGCTGTACCATATCGTTTTATGTTATGCAATTAATAAAATTATTGTCAAAATATCATATGCCTGTTCCTTATGCAACCGAAACACATAGAAGTTTAGTTGGTTGCAGACAAGTAGGTGTTCTGTTTACTTCATACCAGCAAAGAATATTTTTTGTTTCGTTTAATAATAGGATTAAAAACATTGAATGAAGAGTAAGAAGTGGAAAGTAATTAACCATTAAAATAGTTTGTAAACACAATGCTTTTATAAATTGTACTAAAAAGGGGAAAATAATCTTTTAGTGGTGTAATTCGATGTTAAATGCATTATTAACAAAAATGTTTTAAAATTCTCTAAAAAAAGCTGAGATTTTTTGACAAGTAAGATGAAGAAATGAAACTAAAGGAATTGGGCTCGAACGAATCAGTTCCCTAATATCCATAAAACCTTTAGCCTTAACTTTAGAAAGAGCACAATTCTTTAACAATATATCTCTAAGATTTTAGCGACCCCATTCCTACATAAATATCACTCACTGACGAATCAGTACATCTTCAGAATTCCGAATGACCAATCATTGTACGAACATCTTTGGAATTATTTGTCTTAATGACGTGAAATTTGGTACTTTTGTTAATCTCTAATTACTCCTTACGAATCGAACCTTAAGAGCTTGAAAATAGGTTGTGACCCTTCAATCGTAACATTTGAATTTACCGGATTAACAGCACACAATTGTAGACTTTCTGTTTCTTAGGTTACAGTTATTCTACTGAACTAATATTTATAATTCAATATTGGTGACGAAACGGGCGAGAAAGGGGAGGGGATCTAAAACTAATAATTAAAACAAAAGCGAAATAACTGATTTTGAATAATGATTTCTATAAACTGGGATGAATCTACTGTTTCCTGGTGAAAAAAAAAAGAGTTAGTTGTGTCTAGTTTGAAAAGCATAATTTAAAGGTGATTTTGGGAAAAATCATTTCTGTTCGATGCAATAATTTTATCTAATTTACAATTAATGATGTGAATTTCCTGCTTCAGTTGACTAAAAGCTATTTAATTTCGGGAAAATTTAGAAAAATTCACTTCAGGGTCACTATATAGTTTGCACTAGTAGTTTACACGAAACTCAGTTAATTCATGATGTTGGTATTCCTTTTCTAAAGAACAAACAGTGAGGAGGCTTTTCAGAAATTGTTTCTAACGACTGTCAAAAAAAAAAAGAAAGAAAGAAAAGAAAAGAAAAAGAAAGAAAGAAAAAAAGAAAAAGAAAAAAAATGCTCTTTTCTTTTTAAACACAGAAAGGTAAGTTAACAAGGCGTAGTCGTTGGAGAAAATTATCCAGAGGCGAATTTTAGAAAATAAATAGCGAGACGCTAACAATTTTGCGTTTTTGGTTTACATAGACTGGGATGAAGCTGCTGTTTTTGAGTGCGAGAATACTACTTTCTTTACGTCTCGGTTTTGGTCAAATTCATTGCAAGAGTGGATAAATAGCCAATGATTTCGCCTAATAATGAAAAGTTGAATATAAGCCCTACTGCTTTCGGATACGAGACAGCAATTTTACAGTGTCTCAGAAGGGGAAAATTCATTTAAGGAATATTTTATAAAAATTCACTTTTGGGACCGAGCTAACGAATTCGCGCAAGCATTTTCATGACATGGGTGAACTTGTTATTTTCAAGTGTGTGAAAGCAATTTTACTGGGTGTTGATTTGGAGAAAAAAAAATATGTGGGAGATTATTTTATCTAGGAAACCAGGACAATGATAAGTTTCCTGAATCAGAAGCGAGAGAACCGAGTATCTTTCAAACATTTTCCATTAATTTTATCTTCATCGATACGAGAAACGGATACTTCTGTTTGTATGCATACTGATACTGATCACGGAATTGCCTGGTTTTTGTTCCATTTTGGTGTTAATTTCCGGATTTACTTTATACCGGTACTCGAGTGGACTATATTAAATTCTCTAATGCAGCATTTTCCCAACGGTGTGAGGGAAAATTTTAGAATTTAAAAAAAAAAATCATTTTAGTATATTTAAAAGGCCTATAAGGCTTAACTTTACATGATTATCTTTTTATTTTTTTTACCACGATACTTTTAATAATAAGCTAAAATTAGTTTTGAGACAGACTGTGCTAGTAAATACCTGCAAAAATGATCTATTCTAACCCTTCAAAAGGATTGGGAAACATTACTATAAGGAACACTCACCTTTCTTGCATAATGACATCTCAAATAATTGTGTAGAGCGTTCACCTCTGGTGCTAGGGGTCTTGGGTTCACACCCTGCTCCCGCCAAGTGAACTTTGTGGTGGACAAACACCGTGTGCGTGGGTTTTCTCGGGGTTCTCCCGTTTCCTCCCACTTTCTTCATTCCACCATTTTATTCATCACTCATCATCACCGTCTCCTTTAGCCTAACCGGCATAACCGTGGGACGTAAAACTCAAAAATTTCATTTCATTTCATTTTCAAATAATTGTGTAAATTAAAGTTAAAATATTGTATTAGAATGAGATGTTTAGAAAGGAGACTTAGAACTAACTGAATTAGATTAATTTAGTTCATTTGGTTTAATATCCTTTTTTAGCAACGAGGCTGTATGAGACAGGACATATCGTTTAGAATGAAATCAAATCATTGCTCTGGTATGCATTCAAGGTAGGTACCTGTGCGTGCGCAGGGAATCGAATCCCGGGATGACTAACAACGAAAACACACCAGTTCGACACTTGACCACGAAGGGCTAATCAAATCGAGTTAGAGAATCACACTTCAGTAATTCATTCAAAGACCATATTTCACATTGCATGAAATTCAGGATGATAGAAACTTTAAAGAAGTAAATATTTTATATCATTTGCTATTGGCAAAAAATTACTAATTATTAAATGTAATTAAATGAAGGCCAAGTACTTTCCGATTTTATTATTTATTTATTTATTCAATGTGACTCGAATAAATGATGAAATCAATTGCAGAAGGGTGTGTGAAAGAGAGGACTGTAAGCTCATTGGGACCAAGAGAACATTGCCAATGCCAGTTAATGATTATGAAAAAATTGGTGCTATAAGATCGAAGAAATGGGAGAACACCGAAAAAGCCTAAGAACACTATGTTGTCCATTACTAACTCATATAATCTGGGATCTAATGGAAACCCTAGGAAACCCAGAGATTGAATGTTGCATTTACTTATATATAGAGAGAAAACTTTTTCGTAACAATTTTGATATTTTGTAACATTAATTATCACAATTTTCGCATTTGTGTCGCATTTATTTTTTATGTAGCACAAGTTTTTTTTTAAATATGGAAATTATAAACAGTATATATATATATATATATATATATATATATATATATATATATATATATATATATATATATATATATATTTTGAATAAGGGTATATCTAATACAGAAATGAGAATATGCCTTGATTAGGTGTACATTGTAGCTAATGTATCCACTGAAATATAGAAATTAATGAAAAATGTAAACACTTCCTCTAACCTCATCCTTAGTTGAAGGATAACATGCAGCAAGACATTACAAATTCTTCTTTTAAGTTTGTTCTTCTGTCAGTAACAATTATACTTGGAAAATAATCTCTCGGCATCAACACTCTAGACTGGCAACTATATTGTACGTAACGAGCTGACAGCAAAAGACCTGTGGTTAACTTTTAAACTGTTTAACAATGATACAAGTAAACTTCCTTATCCTCACTGTTGAGAACTTCAATAACCATACTTTTAAATTCACGGTAAGCAACCAACAGATGAACATTTTCACCACAAAACGCAGTCAAGGATTTAAAGAACAGTTCGGTTTTGTTGATCCAGGTCAAATAACTCTCAACTTTTTCGTAAATACAACGTTTTATAAGTTAAATAATATTAGAAATGCACTTTTTAGTTATTATTAGTGGTAATTAGCAAGAATTCAACCTTTTCGTTTCTATTGGCATTTATCGCAAGTAATGCCGAATTTCGCAAAAAAAAAAAAAAAAAAAAAAAAAATCATGGTAATATAAACGTGATTTCTGGCACTGAAACGAAAATTCTGAGGTTTCCTGAAACATAGTTTCGCACATATCGCATTAACGAGAAAGTTTCGTCTCTATCTATATACCATATATAGTGAACTTTTAATTATTTTCTCTTAGTTAAAATATTGTATGAAAATAAACTTTAAAAAAATCGTTTCTTATTTCTCTTCAGGATCTGCAGCTTGCAACAAATCTCAAAAATTGCTTTAAAAATTAGAAAAGAATATGTGATGTTCTAATATTAAAGAATTCCTCTAGGTTACGTTTCAAACATTCTTCTTAGATATCATTTTTATAAAAAAAGAAGAAAAAGAAATAACATGATAACGATATAGGAGGGCAGACAAAAACAAATAAAAAAAAGAAAAGAAAATCGATAAGAATTACCGGAAGATGAAGGTGTTAGTGCATCAAGAAGTAGTGTGGGGAGTATGAGAAGATCCTTTCATATTTACGTATTGCCTTTCCTGTTGGGGTATAGTACTTCGGCAATAACGACACATTCCCTGTAAAAAGAAAGGGGCAAAAAGGGCTTAAAAAACAAGGGAGACCGCCTTTTAAAAAAAGTAGGGACAAAACGGGGGAAGAATAAAAAACAGAAGGAAAGAAGGAAAGAAAGAAAGTGGGAAAGAAACGAGTGTGTGTGTGTATATATGCGTCAGTGGCTGAAGGCGTAGACAGAGGCGATGGATTTGGCGCCGTACGAGATAGCAATGGAGTTGGCTTCGGCTTTTAGAGCTGGGGCATTACATGTTTTTGACTGACACTAATGTTCGCCGGAAGACATATCTTGCACTCATCCTTCAAAAATCCAAAACTCTCTCTCTCTTTCTCTCTCTCTCTCCATTTTCCAGCACTAACTGTTTTTTTCTTTTCTTTTTACTTTATATATAAATATTTTTTTCATCGTCATCTAAGCAAGAATTTGAATTTGGTGTGAGTTTTCTTATAACAACACCACCAGCACTTTTTGCATACTCTAACAACAGACATAACAGACAGTCTGTCACTGTCGAATATACAGAAGTAGGTGTTTGGATCTCCTTTTACTTATTTCTTGATGTCAATTGATGGATTGACCTAAATATACTGTGAGTGCATTAAGTCCACAACTATTTTCCTAAAGTTTTTTTTTTCCACATCACTATTTGCAAACTTAGTGCTCGTAATTACTAAGTCATGTTGTAATTTGTAGAAGCCAGTGATTTGCTTTAATTGAGTATTTTCATCTCCTTCCCCCCCTCACCTTACCAATGTTGATTTCACTAGATTTTCCCCAGTGAGGACTTTCAATAGATACACGAGGCTTGAAAGTAGTAGTGCGAAAATGCTGGTAACTCACATTGAATACAATCGAAGGCAACTCCTTGGCTAGAGGAGAATTTTCCCCTGGGCCATTCTTTGAAATCATTATTGCCCCCTCACTAATTTCAATCTCAACTAATACACGAGTAATTCTTAATCTTGGAAATTAGATTTTGCCGAACTAAAGTTATGCTATATATTCTAAAATCAGAAGGGAAGAAATAAATTTACTCCCATACAATTGACTGATTTGAACCCCAAGTAGTGAGAACCGTGCGAAAGTCTCAAAAAGCGTATCCAAAAGGAATAATTTTTGTGGGCTATACTGGAATGCTTTCTAAATTATGGTGCGAGGAGGATAGGGGAGAATTCAACTCACTCTCTCATACTGGGTTGATTTCAAACCCGACCAGTAGGAGAGACTATCAAGTCTTGGAAAAATATGCTCTACATTGCATCAAAATCAAGTTAGTTAGTTTCATGGAATAAAGTTTGAAATTAGGGTGGGATTAACTTACAGTTACGGGAATTCACCTCTAATTTCTATAATATCCATTGCATTAAAAAGTGTTGAACAAAAAAGCGGCACACAAGAAAATTCAATATTGTAAAATACTACAGTACTTTTTTGATAATCAGCACGGTTTGCACCCTAGATCTACTACAACTAAATTTGGGATATTTATCAAACATATTTCTACTAACAATTGCTATTTTGTAGATTTAATTTCTTGTTTTTTTCTTTTGATGTTATATTTACATATTTAAATTTAAAAAATTAATGATGTTCGTATTTAACGTCAAATAACAATGAAATATATTTAATTTCTACATGCCATTTCACAAAACTTTCAGTAAAACTAACCGTGCATTGTCCTTCAGAAACTGTGAAATTTCAAGTTCTCAGCTGAAGTCTTAAAATTAATATCTTCGAATTAAGTAATTTGCAAATAATTGGTAATGTGTACTAATCACCTTGTATCTCAACTACGTATAGCGTAGACTCTGAGGTACATGTAGGATCAAATTTGAATGATTGTTTTTCTATTGTTCATAAACAATTTGCTCAAAGAGCTCATTATTAGCGAATTATCCTAAATATACTAGAGGCGTTCAAGTCAGTCCAGGACTTCTTGTTTCTTTTTTTTTGTTTGTTTTTTTGTTTTTTTTAAGCAAGGGATGGAAACTGTAGAAAATATGTATTTTTCCACATAGCACCCTGCTACAGTAATACATTTATCTCAGCTTTTAACTAATGTCTGGAAGGGTTCAACATAGAAAAAATGACTGTAAGTCTTAACTATTCTAGGACAGCGTACTTTACTTTGTCATCACTACGGAAATGTTGCCTTGTACTGAATTAGTTTAGAAGTTCAAGAGAAGCAATGTGTTCCTGAATGATTCAACTTTCGGCCGACATGCATTTTATGAGTGTACCCCCAAGAGGGAAGCAATGCCATCCCCAAAATCCTGATGCAAAAAACAAAAAGCACGTAATTACCCTCCCCTGTCCATCGTGATACCCCCAGATACATAAAATACATATCGGCGGAAAGCGTCGTCCTTCAGAAATACATAGATACCAAAATTATCTTCCTAGCTTAATTAGGGTCTGAGTTATGGAGTTTTAAATTGAGTCTCATTAAGGAACGACCAGAATGTGACTATTTCACACCATTAGGCGTTTCAATGGCCGTAACTTTGTAATGATGCATTTCCCGACATATGGTCATATGAACTCTTGTTTGTCTACCCATAAGGATTCCACCCCTGAAATTTTGCGGTATCTTTTTGTTACACCCTGTATATTAGTTTTTATTAATTAATTTTCGTATATAAGTTATAGTTTAGTGTTAGGAATTGTTCTGTAACTTTATTGTCCAGACAACACAACTTTTACCTATTTAAATGCAAAATACTAAAAAGCAAATATTATTGAAAAGAGAAGTAAAAAATACATACAATACATGTATTATAAAGGCCACAAGAGATCTACATACAGAGATATAACTTTATCAATATTTATTTCAAGATTCTGGGACACTACAGTTCTACTCATGTTAGTGTAGGGACATACAGAAGTATACAGAAGTTTATAAAAATGATTCGTTTGCTCATTAAAAAAAAAACTTAGTTGGAATTTGCCGTCCCTTTTCGCACTGACGCTATATAAGGCGTGAATCTACAATTTAATGTGCAATTCGTACACCATAATGATTCAAATTTGAAACCTCTCCCACCGGGAAACGAACCCAAGACCTTGTGCGCCAAAGGTGCGCGCTCTAGCCACTAAACTAACAAGAAGATCAAGTAAGAAATACTACTTTGATATTACATTTCCATTCCCAAAAAATCAAAAACTTAGGCTCATTAGAATTTTCCTTGTTAGACTATATATAAAGGTAGCAAAGACAGTTCTGTCGCTCTTTCACTCACCACCTTCGAACATCGATATGTCATCTAAGACGTACCTGGAAGATCAAAAATAGTTCCCATCAGCATCGACGACCTTCTGCCAACGTTCTGGAAGGCCATAGACTCCATTGCGATAGAACTTGCTGCGAAGAAAGTATCAAGTGCAATTTTACACCTCTACTAGGGATTTGAAGGGCGTCCTCTAAGCTGATTGTCTAAAGAATGTAACAGGTGAAAATTGGATGGTGCGATGTCCGGGGAGTATGGCGGAGTAAGGGAGAGTTTCCCATCCAAAGTGTAGAATGGTGTCCCGGGTCATCCTAGAGATGTGGGGCTTAGCGTTGTCCTGTAACAGGATGGCCCCTTTGCGATTTAGAAGTGCTGGCTCCAGAGATTTGGGTTTTCTTGAACACGGCTCAACTGCTGACAGTACACAGTTGCATTGATGCTCTGACCGGCTGGTAGCAGTTCCTGATGCACGATGCCGCGAACAATCCACCAAACACAGGAGAAACTTCTTCTGGTGCAGTGCTGGTTTCGACTGTTTTGGAACCGGTTCATGGTATGCTAACCCATGATGATGGCACCGTAGAGCTTGTACAGGTCCTACTTCTTATCACATGTCAGCACCCTGTCAAGAAATTCTTTCTCTTTCAGACAAGAGAGTAAAGAAACACACATAGTTTGTGAAATATGATTAAATACTATGATTTGTTTCCTAAGGTATACGTAAAGTAAAAATCAAATGAAGAACGATTTTTTTACGAGTATGGGAAAGTTTTATTAGCTCGTGTTCCGAAATGAAAAGTTCCTTGCAAGGCTTAGTGAGAGAGTTTGAAAGAAAAATGTACTCAAACTACGATTTTAAAAAATCAATAATTACAAAATTATCGTGGAGTTATGGCAAACCTGTTGATGTGCACAGTTAGATGGCACAGATCACTCCACTGAGAATTCTACAAGACTTTGAAAGTGAAATTGCTGCAACACGTTGTTTTGGAGGTATATAGGCAACCCAACGTACACCCTGGAGTGATTAGTTACGCCTGTTTTTTTTTTCAAATCCTCCCGCTCCCTTTGCCTTATATAAAGCAAAATGTATCACAAGCCTCTACGATTTAAAAAAGCAATAATTACAAAATTACCGTGAAATTATGGTAGACCTATTGATGTCCTATGTTACACTGAGAATGGTACACATCGCTCCAGTGAGAATGATACAAGACTTCACCATTGAAATTACTACATGTTGTATTGCAGGTGCATAGGCAACCCAGCTTACAGCTTTGGGTGGTTAGTTACGCCTAGTTTTTAAGTCATCTCGCTCCTCGTGTCTTATATAAAGCAATCTTCGTCAAGTCATTGCTGATATGACATGATACAATCCTTCCGCTCAAATAGAAATTTTTCTGGAGAGATATTTGAATCGAGCGCTACAGTGTGTTCATCATATTAACACGGTAACTAAATGTAAAATATTTTGTCACTTTCAGAAGCTGTTTTCGAACAAAGCATGATTGTTCTTAAAAAGACAATATTACCTGGAATATAAACTGATGAAGGGAAACGTAAGTTACTACTTACAGTTACTAAGCGTATATGTTTGATTCGTGAGAACAACAGAGTGAGAGAGAGATTCAAATATGGGGACCGAGTGGAAAACATTCACACATGCAAGGCTAGAATTGGAGAAAAAAATATGATCGAACATTATTCATAATCTAAGAAAAATTGTGATTTTGTGAAGCAGAAAAATCAAAATTTCTTAGTCGAACCTGCCAGTATCACATCCGCGTTTTTTTTTTTTTTTTTTTTTTTTTTTTTACTTTTTTAGAGCATTAGATGATTTCACAGAGAGAAAAAGATCTTTACATTTGGAGAATGAAGCATTTCAAAAAATCACAACTTTCAAATTCAGGCCCTCTGTTTCGTGAAGCCACAACAATAACCACTCACCCACGGAGGCTCCTGCTTTCCGAATCATGCATCTTCTTCTCACATATCTCAAGAACGTCAGATTTTCGTGGCATGAAAATTGGAAATATACTTTCATTTGTATTAGGAATAGTTTATATAAGAATAAATATGTGCACACGTTTGCTTGTTTGTGCGGTAAACAAAACCACACAGTTGACTTGGCATACTTGAAAGTGATTCAATTAAAGACATCATAGTTTGGAAAAGATCGTAGAATCTGTGGAAATGTTGGTTTAAAGGAGTTGCAAATGGGAAGAAGTGGTTTAAAATTTAAATTTTAAAAAATGGATTATCTGACGATGGTTTAAAATTTAAGTTTTAAAAAATGGAATATCTGACGAAATTTTGATGTTAGGAAGTTGAAACTCAGTATGCAACCTCATTTCTAAAATCAAGCTGACATACACGTATGATTTACAATCTAAAACAAATACGTGGTGGGAAGACAACCCCTAGGAGGGAAAGATGACATGAAAAATAATTGAAATGACCTATACTAGTTTCGCATCCATAGTTTTTTGTGTGGCAGAGATGAATAGTCAGACCTCCTGTGACATTTAAGTCCAAGTTCAGCACCTGCCCGTTTGAGTTGAAATGAGAGGGAGTGAAAAATAAAATATCCTAAATGATCGAGATTATCGTCGAATCCATTGTTTTTCGGGGTAACTAAGCTGATTAGTGATAGTCTCAGTGATATTTAAGCCTAAGTTTAGTAAAGAATGCGCATGTCAGCTGGCTCAGGAATTAGAAGAAGCAACGCCGAAGTCATTTCTCATGGTTATTTATTTTACTCCATCTTTTATTTTTGACAAGGGCAACGTCGAAGGGATTGCTCTTCGATATTTCTTTTGCTCAGTTCTTTATTTTCAAATAGTGTGCATAAACATTATTCTTCCCGGGCGAAATTGGGCACTACTACTAGTTTATTATAAACATTCAAACAGGTGTTGCAGTGTTTCGATAAAAAAAAAAATGTTTAAATATCTGAAACAGCATTGAGCGGCATTATCTCATAAAATAATACACGAAATTTCTACTGTAATCTTGAACGGGATTTTGTGACCTTTATAACAAAAATGTTTCTTGGACTTACATTACATGAAATAGTAACACAAATTATTAGTCTTAGGAAGGAAAATGAAATTTTTGAGTTTTACGTCCCACGGTTATGCCGGTTAAGCTAAAGGAGACGGTGATGATGAGTAATGAATGAAATGGTGGAATGAAGAAAGTGGGAGGAAACGGGAGAACCCCAAGAAAACCCACGCAGACGGTGTTTGTCCACCACAAAGTTCACTTGGCGGGAGCAGGGTTTGAACACGAGACCCCTAGCACCAGATGTGAACTAGTCTTAGGAAGTAATCAATTATGATTTAGGATTTTCATAAGTGGCTTTAAATTTGCTTGCCATCGATTGACAACAATGTAATTTGACCTACCAACATACGCAAAGAACGATTTGTTAATTTTTCTAGTAGCTTGTATTGCAGACACAAAAGTATGTCCTAAGAAGTTAATATTCGAATCTAATGGAAAATGAAAACAAAATAGTTGAAACGTGTCATATTAAAGAAAAAAATTTAAAAATAAAGGAGCAATTGCTATTCAATGTGCACGTAATACTGTCACTTGGAACTTTCAATAAAAAAAAAGGGGGTTTTAAACGTCACGATCTGTTAGGTTAATGGTTAGCATAGGGGACTTCTACAGTGGTGGTCTTAGGTTCGTTTCTTGGCAATCCCACTTATATTCTTCCTTTCACCAACACTCATATTCTGTGTTCCACAAGTTGAAGTTTGAATGAAATACAGTTGCTGCCAGTTTTAGGCGAAATTGTTTTCAAATATATTTTCAATATTTATTTTTGAAAAGTGTATTTTTTAGTGTGCCACCTATGAAGAATGTTAATACACGATTATATACCTCAAAGCATGAAAAAGGACATTTTTTAAATATATTTTTCAGTCCGTCGTTAACACATAAATCCGTATCTTAGTTCACTACGGGCGAGTGTCCGTTTTTGGAACTTTGACATTTTTTTAAACCATATATTACTAACAAGGGACATCACTCAAGTGTCCGGCTCCAACTTCAATGATTTTTTTTTTCTGATAGAGGGCATGTATGCATTATTTGTGATGACAGAAACTTTTGCTATGGTACATGTTTTCTATTTTCTTAAAATAATTGTTAATAGTTGTGATGTGGTTATTAGAGATTACTGCAGAAGTCCCATACTACTCTTTGTAAACGAAGTGTTAATGAAAGAACACCCATGTACATACATATGGGATTAGGGGGAAATCGTATGGTAGGTGTGACCTTGACGGTAGCCATCTTGAAATCCACCATTTTGAATTAAGATAAAGTTTTTAAAATGGGAATAGGATAATATGATACATAATTTCTGGCTAGAATTTAATCAGGAAAACAATGGTGATAGTTTTAAGATATGTACATTATGGTGAAGTTAGTTTTAAGATATGTACATTTGGGGAAAGTTACAGGCATATTAATTATTTATACTTACTACGTGCGTAAGTCCCTTACCTCCGCTTCTAACCCGCGTATTAATGATAATAAGTGGATAAAAGCTTCGCTAATACATATTATGCCTAGAGGTAAGTGGTACGGTAAGGGTAACCTTGACGGCAGCCATCTTGAAATCCGCCATTTTGAATTAAAGTGAAGTTTTGAAAAATGAAAACCATAGCATGTGACACCTCATTTTAATAGCAAATTTGCAAAAAAAAAAAAAAAAAAAAAAGCCAATGGTATGCTCATTTTTGTTCTATAGCTAATCAGTATGAATTTAGGACTGCTTCTAATGTGCATCAAACGTCCATTATTCGATCTTTCAAATTGGAAACATTCCTAATTTTCAACGCGTTTTAAGATTCCAACTGGTACTTTGAAACTATTGCCATGGCTCATGTTTTCTAAATTTATTACATTTTTTAAGAGTTGTGATTAACTCTTCTTTATTATTTCTTCGTAAGATCCAGCAATTTTTCAATACTATTTCAGTTCACATTTCCAATGCTTCGAATCTGATTTGCCCTACTCTAATGTACTCAATTGCTAGTAATAATCGTATATCCAGTATATACATGCAGATCAACTGCACTACAATACACCCACCTCCCTATACATCTTTCTTTCCTCAGTAACTTCAAAATGCATGGGCCAATTCAATTATATCCCCTCCATCCCTCAATGTATACTGATAGGGACTTATAGAGTAATTGTCCTTTGGTAGTATGCAATCTAACTATACCTAAATGTCATGTTGGTTTCATACTATTCAGTAACTTTCAACATTCTAACCAAACTCTTTCATTTAATATATACGTGACACTACTACTTGTTTTAAATATAAGTATAATTCTACTTTATTATGTAATATATATATATATATATATATATATATATATATATATATATATATATATATATATATATATATATATATATATACAGGGTGGTAAGAAACTATTTGAACAACATTCGGGAGCTGATTCCTGACACCGAAACGAACAAAAGAGTCCTCTAGAACTTTGATCAGTGATGGATAGTTTCGGCAATATAATGTGCCGAAAGCGTGGGGAAAATGAACTTCAGAGGGCTGTAATTGAAAAACAACGCAACGTAGGGAGTGTAATTTAGAATATGACACTCGAAGTCACACCTGCTCGATTGAAAAGTGTATGATTCAAACCTCCGAAAGATGTCTGTGAGGTATTCTCCAAAGGAACGTAGAAATTACTTGCCAGGTTATAGGAGATCCGTACGTTTCTTTGGGAAATCCCTCACACATATCTCGCAGATGTTTGAAATATACATTTTTCAATCGAGCAGGTATGACTTCGAGTGTCATGTACTAAACCGCACTCTCTACGTATCATTGTTTTAGAATTACAGCCCTCTGAAGTTCATTTTCCCATGCTTTCGGCACCTTATATAACCGAAACTATCCCTCACTGACCAAAGTTCCAAAGGACTTTTTTGCTTGTTTCAGTGTCAGGAATCAGCTTCCGAAGTTTGTTCAAATAGTTTCTTACCACCCTGTCTCTCTCTCTCTCTCTTTCTCTCTCTCTCTCTCTCTCTCTCTCTCTCTCTCTCTCTCTCTCTATATATATATATATATATATATATATATATATATATATATATATATATATATACATTAATTTTTACGCTGTTAATTTTCTCTTTCTTTCTATGAATACTATTGAAAACTTTCCATTAAATTTTATTTGTTTGTTCGTATAATTGCCGGACTTCTCCTGTTCCTAAAAGAATGTAATTTACATGAGTGTGGTGCAAGTTTTGTTGTAGCCTTGCCTCCGCCAATTTTCGTCTCGTGATCAAACCACAACATGCCATACAACAGGATGAAGAAACATTGTCGTACCTTACTAAAGCAAGAGTCATGTAATATGAATACTAACATGAGACATCACATCTTCAGTAAAGTTGAGTATAGTACTTCATTTATAGGAGAGCTCATACTTGTGGTGTAAAAGGTCTTGGGTTCGAACCCAGTGCATGTAAACTTGTGGTGGCCAGCATGATATCCACGAGTTTCTTCCAAGTACTTATCTTTCCTGCCACTTGCTTCTCATTCGATCAGTTCTTTCAGTATAAATTAACTTAAACTCAGTATCCAGTATTCAGTAGTCGTTCCCTTCATCTATGGAACATAACTTTGGAACATTAAACTAAGCTAATACATAACCATACACGTACGTCTAGCAGAATTTAGTAGTAGAATAGCACTCTTGTTGAAGAAATAATAATAATAATCTTTTGACTAAATATATATTTAAATCTCTCTTTATGTTCTCTCTCTTTCTTATAACTATAGTTATTATACTTTCCTATTACAATGTAAATTTACTCTAATAAGAACTGTTTTCTCCAAGTTCTTTACTGCTTGAAGATTATCATCATATTATGTACGTGTTATACTGATATGTTGCTGGAAGGCAGACAAACACACAGCACACACACACACACACACAGAAACCAACACAAGTTTCTTGGCGTATAAACCCCCTTTATGCAGCCTTTCTCCCCTCTCCCTCTTGAACTTGTTCTCCCTCCCCTTTCCCCGCCGCTCTCTACCCGAAAGCGTGTCCCCCTTTTATTTTCTCCCCGCTGTGGGGGTCGCTCCCAAGACAGATGAAAATAATACGCGACTAAAAGCATATCTGTGTAGGACGTAAGTGAATTTGTGTATCAAACAGCGGGAAGAGAGCAAAAGGGACGGACGGAAGGCCCCAGTTGCAGTTTCATACACTCGCATATTGCCTTGTCGGAAGGGTGAGCAGAAGGGGGAAGTCGGCGAAAGAAGAAACGAATACAAGAGAATTGATAAAAAGTGCGAGAAACATGTAAAGTAATATTATATAGTAAAGGAAAAGGAAAACATGACGGAGTAAGGATGGAGAAGAGGAAATGATCATAAACATAACGTCGAAGAGCAGAAGATGGAATGGAATAAAATGTCTCCAAAGAGAAAAACAGGAGACGTTGAGACAGTAGGTCAATAAGCCACCGGCTTGTCTGCAAGAACTAGTTTTGCAAATTTTGGTTTGGTTTGGATATGGTGGTAGTAATTCAATTACGTTGAAATCAAGAGCTAAAAACATAATGAATTAATATTTTTACTTTGTAAAACTTATGTATTTCTTACATAAGTTTGTCACAAGAAAAATTTAAACGTAATAGTCTCTTACATAAATATCCGTGAAAGTTTTGTGTAGCTATATTCATTTATTCGCCTATACACTAGGCTGAATTTTATTCAAATAATTTTCTCAAAAACAGGTCTAGTAATTTTGTTGAGATTTTATAAAGTAATACTTCATTAGCAACTCTACGATGTTATTTTTTCAAAACTAATGTTTCCAACAATTCCATAAAGATAGCATATTATTGAAGTGTGGTCTAAAGATTCATGAACAACGTTAAAACTTAGCATAAATAATTTCTCTCTCGAAAAAATAAACTGAAAGGTTAATTTGTTGGACTGGAATAATTTTTCTTTTTCTTTTTCTTTTCTTTCTTTCTTTCTTTTTCTTTTTCTTTTTTTCTTTTTTTTGTGAAGGATGTTTGGACAATGTTCATGATGATTTGGTTCAATATATTGAATCTCTAATTCAAAATAACATAATTCAGTTGAATTCAGTTTTGTAAGAAATATTTAAAAACATTTTACCTAATGTTTGTTCGGACGATTTTCTGGAAAATAGTTGTAGAAATTTTGTTGGTATTTCACAAATAACTGTTTAATTATCCTATATATCATTTTCCTAGCATAATCATTTTCCCACAAAATTCCACATAAAATAGTTTCTTGTTGAGATGAATTTTACTCGGATAACTTTCACATAGAAGGATCGAATGATCTCCATATTTCACAAACGAGTACTTAATTAACCATCTGGCAATTCGGCATTAGTGATATTTCTTTCAGAAGTAAAGCTTAACTAATGAAGCTAGTTCTTTTTGAACAAAATTTTGTCAAAGCTTATATAACTTTTGTATTTTGTTCATATTTCATAAATAAATATTTCGTCTCTAACTCTATAAACCATTTCTTGACAATTTTGTATAAAACCAAATTCAGAAAGAGTAATTAGTGATGTAGTTAGTTTTCTTTAGACGAAAATCTTTGAAAAGACCTAACAATTTTATTCATATCTAATCTTCTAATATAAATAAAATAAAGAGTTTGTTTATGTGTCTGTCTGTGTATCTGTTGTGCGGCCTGGCGACCAGACGAGTGGACCAAGAGTTACCAAATTTGGGTCAGGGATACCGGTGGTCCAGGCCCCAGACCAAGACGAAGCACTTTTTTCGAAATTCTAACCAGGGGGTCTTAGGGAGGGCGTTTACTGTGCGTTATGTAAAAATAGTAGAAAATGACCGATATTAGTGTAGAATTCATAGTTTTCGCAGTTGCTAGATCAATGGTGAAACTCCGATCGCGTTAACTTCCAAATTCACCCTATTCGGCTGCGGGCCGGGGGTTACTGGGGGAGACATGTAAAAATAATCCAAACTTACCGTTATTAGCCTCAATCCTATAGTTTTCGCGGTCACTGAGATGAATGGCGATACTCTCACAGGCGTTGACTTCCAAATACAGCCTCCATCGGCTGGGGGTCCGAGGCGTTTTTTTTTTCAAAATTCGAACCCGGGGGTCTCAGGGGGCGTTTACCGTGATATGTAAAAGTAGTAGAAAATGAGTGATATTTTTTTCCTTTCGCTGTTCAGTTTATTTACATAGATATTTTATCTGACCCATGCGAAGAATGAGTATTTCAACTAGTTATAAATAAATATATATTTTACATAAATATTTTCGTAGTAATTCTACAATACGGTATAATTCATTGTTAAATTGGAGCGGGAAATATACTGTAGTGACCTTCTTTTACTACTTATATTATTAGAAGTTTAACCTCGCGTTATTTTTCAGAGGCGATAGAAAACTAAATGCCCTTTTTTAAAAATGAGACTAAACTTGCATTTTCGAGACAAGATACGTGACAAGATAGGAGCATGTTTTCGAGACAAGACAAAAATGAAATCTGTCAGGTTTTGTAAATTATTCATTGCAGCTTTGGAAAATTCAAGATTACTAATAAAACTGCAGTTTTATTGGCAATATGTTAGTTTTACGTCCTACGATTATGCCATGTAAGGTAAAGGAGATTGATTATGAGAAAGAATGAAATAGTAGAATGAAGAAAGTAGAAAGGAAACGGAAGAACTCCGAGGAAACCCACGGATATAGGGTTTGTCTACCCTCAAAGCCTATTTGGTGCAAGCTGGGATCGAACCAGGGACCCCACACACCAGAGATAAACGCATTACCACAAAGCCACTGCTTCGCCCCAAGATATGATGAGGTAGCCTAAAGTCCCGTCTCGTGGGCAACTCTATAACTGAGAAAAATGATGAATATTATAAAATATTTTCAGAGTTTATTATCCATATTTATGCTACTTATTCAAGTAATTATGTTTATATAGTAAAAGATATGAATCTTCTCCGCTGCAAATCGACTTTTGTTGATACGTTCAGTTATTATACTAATTTAAACTTGTTATGATTATTTCCGAAGTTTTCTTTTCGTATTTAGATTTAATAAGTTACTGTTGAGTAATTAATAATAAGCGTTTTGAACAACGTTTTTATTTGTTATCTTCAAATTGAGATTTGTCGAAGGCTGAAAATGATACTTTCTGATAAAATTTATTCACTATTACATTGTTTGTATTTGTTTCTGGACTTAGCTTCTAAATCTCAATTGTAAATTTGCATTAACAGTGTTATCCCCAAGACGAGAAACCTCTCGTCTCGTCTCGCAAACAAGAAGAGTCAAGCCGAGGTGAGAAACAAGGCAAATCTTGTCTCATTTTCGAGACGACAATCGAGGCGAAACGAGAATTGTCACGAGTCTCGTAGGGAACACTAGTTACCCAAGTTTTAAATCCCAAACCTTGCTTTAGCCTTACAAGATTCATTGTATGAGAATTACACCTTAATAAATTGATTGTACGAATACAATGAACAGCATTCATCAACGTTTAAAGATGTGGAACTAACTTCGCAATATACTCCAAAAATAAATGTTTTAAAACTATTATACACACTCTTCGTAAACCTCTCGTGACGTGAAAAGATTCTGATAACTTCTAGATGAAATTAAGAAAAACACCAGTCCATAATTTTTTGTACATAAAGTTTTCTAACGAAACAAAAAAGATTTTGAGATTAGACGAGAAAAGTTTTTCGAGGCTCGAGAAAGTATTCTTCTAGAATTGAAACGAGACAATAAAAACCTTATTCCTCGTCTCGTTTTATTTTGTGGATCCCTAATTATCCATACAATGCCAACACTGTTCTACGCCTTTTTCTCGTCTCGCTTCCTTGCCCTTGTCCCTAGCTCTCCCTGTTTCTCTGTATGTTCCTGTTCTGAATGTAAATGCTCTGATGTCAGGTGGAAATAACTGCACCAACTCATTGGATCATCCTGTTAGAATGACTAGTCTCTATAGCAGAGGGTCTATGTCCTAATCTGTGTACATTTTGTACATGGTTTGGTCTTCCGGTACATGGTGTGTTTTCGAGTGTTTCGTCACCGTCCTTAAACTTCTTATACCATCGCTGCACTGTCCGTATAGTCACGACACCCCCACCAAACACCTGGCATATCTTCCACCCCGCTGCAGCGGGGTTTGACTCCAAGTTGAACTCCTAAGCATATACGCCTTTATGATGCTCTGTGGATGTCCCATGTTCACTCTCTAGTTATGCATGTTTACGGTGTAACTGAACTGTCACAACCAGGTAAACTGACGTTCGCCTTATCTCCATTCGCATTCAACTCACGGTATGAGGCCAATTGCAAACAGACCTCCAGAAAAAGCGACAGAACTTTGTTGGCTACCTTTATAAGTATAAAGGAAAGATATACGCTGAATGCAACAAAAAATAATCTTTACAACATCAAAAATATCATCCCTTTCCATATCAAACTTCTTGGAAAATTCTAAGTTATCTGTATCACCTCTCGACTGCGCCATCATTTTATCTCTCCAATAAAATAAACTAAAACAGAACTACCAGATTCAATTAGACTCATAATTCCTGTCCTACACAATTGGTTTCGAGACACTTATTACTTCAACATATCTTCCTATTGTGTATTTTGAGAACTGCTTTAATGTGATCATATTTTTTCTGGCCCATTTCTTAACTAAGCTATCAAGTAGAATGTTTTATATGACCATATGGCACAATGTTTACAAAAGACGAGGGGGAAAGAACCACTTCGCCGCTGATTGATATGTAAGCATCGTTACAAAATAGACAAAAGAGTAAGTTGTTAAGTGTGTCATTGTAGTTGCATTAGACGAAGGAGGGCGAAAGAGACTCTTTCCATAGAAACAGAAGACTCTATTGTTGTGCATTATAGTTATTGTACAGAGAAACGATTTTGGCCAGAATCCAACCCAACTCCATTCCCTTCTTCCGTATTCCCGGAGCTTCCGGTTGCCTTGTTCTTAGCCTAGAAGCGAAGAAGGATTGTGGCTGCTGCAGTTCCTCTTTCGTGGATGATTCTAATAAAGGAATGACGACGTAGATTTATATGGTCAGTTGTGAGTCACTTCTTTCTCATAAGGACGTATCCTGTCCAGCATTTGCTATCCTTTCTCTGAAGAATCTTTGACCACTCCGGTTTCCGGCCAGACGAATGTATATCATTCCTCTTTCCCTCATTCTTCTTTCTTGTTTATATCATTGTAGTATCACTACAACCCTCTGGTTGCTATGGAAATCGGTTTCTACACCGCAACATGTGATAAACATGACAAAAGCGAAGTTTTTTTTCCACGAGTGACCATTGTAGTGGACGTTGGTCATTTCTGACTGGGGTCTTGAAAGGGATGGATTGTATGTACTTCATCCCTCTCTAACACCCATCAGATAATGCTCTGGCCTACTCTCAAAACATTTCCTCCATTTCGTTTGACTCTTCTGCTTCTCTCTTCCTCTTTTTCCAATCTTTAATCCTCCTTGTTGTCTATGGAAAGTTTTCTTGTTGAGAGCTTTTCGAGAAAATTGTACTGTGATTCCTTAATAATTACGAACAGTGATAATATATATATATATATATATATATATATATATATATAAACGTAGCAGATTTTCACACAGAATGAGGTCACTTTGATTTGATTTGATTTCATTTTGAGTTAAACGTCCCTTTCAGCAGCGAGATTATATGAGACGGGACTTACTGATTAACGTGGAATCCGAACCATATGAGCTCCGCCGGGAATCAAACCCAGGTCTCCCACACCAAAGGCGTGTACACTCAGCGCTTAGCCACGAAGGAGCTGAAGCCATTTCGATTCACCAAATCTTGAACACATATAGATCATCATTAAGCCATTCTCTTCAATTTTCAATTTGGCCGAGATTGGGGTAATTAAAATTTATGCAAAAAATTATATATAGGGAATATGGGGTATGCAACTTAACTGTTTTCTCAGTGTTACAGTTTACATATCTTTCAGATCTTTGAATTATTTGATTAAAGTTATTCTTTCCGTGCAAAGAGTGTGTATGTCAGTTAGTCTAAAAATTGATAGGGGTAGTACCGAAGGCATTGCTTGGATCTTATATATTTTACACATTTCTTGACTTTAAAACATTTTCTACAAACATTATCGTTTTCGTGCGAAGAGCGGATATTTCAGCTTGTATGTATATACAGGGTGTTTCGAAACAACACCGACAACATTTGGGAGGTGATTCCTGACACAAGATAAAATAAAAAATATAGACCAACCTGGATGCACAATGCTTTCTTTCGGAGTTATAAGCTGCCAAAAACATGAAAAAATGAACTCTTAAGACCCATAGCTCCAAAACTTGGGTCAAGACTTTACTTAGGAACTAATATGTGACCTATCCAAATATCCAAGTTTCAGAATCCTAAGGTACTTTCGCAACATTTTTTATAGAAGTAGTTGGTGAATACTTCAAATTAAATACCAATTGCCGAACTCCCTCTATCAAGACTTTTTCGGAAGTACCTTAGGATTTTGAAACTTGGATATTTGAATAGGGCACATAATAGTTCGTAAGTAAGTCTTGACCCGACTGCGGTTGATCCCATAGTGTTGGAGCTATGGACCTTCAAATTTCATTTTTTCATGTTTTCGGCAGCCTATAACTCCGAAAGGAAGGATTTGTGCACCTCGGTTGGTCTATACTTTTTGTCTTATCTTGGTATCAGGGATCATCTCCCAAACGTTATTGGTGTTGTTTTAAAACCTGCGCTTTGTATCTGAATGGGGAATCATTTCCAGCGGCCATTTTGAAACAGACTTGCCAGAAATCAAAACAAATTTTGTACTAAGCTGTTTGGTTTTCCACGATCTATCAAGCAAGGTATCACTCAACTTATACTCCCATTTGAAATTTTCAAGTTGGTCCCGCGGCCCCAAAATGGGGGCCCTGGGAACACCGCGACAACACCATTCCACGTTGCCTATAGCGTTTTCCTTTTTCATTTTTTGTTTCATCTTTTTTTACTCTGCCGTTTCTGATTTATAAGTACTGGCAATTTTATCTGATACAGGATCATTTTTGGGGGCCATCTTGAAAACAGTGGCCCATATCAAAAATTGTTTCCTACAAAAATTGTTCAATTTAACGAGCTCTTTCGAACGAGGTATCACTCGACCTATGTTCCCATTTGAAACTTTCACGTACACCCCCTCTTCCAAACTGGGAGGCGGGGAGAACCTGCTGTTTGACTCATTTTTAGGCCCCTCTGTATTGTACATTGACTCTTAATATTTTTCTTATTTGATGTACAGTTCGCGAGATATTGGCTTGTAACACTTATTTTGACTCACCCTATTATATATATATATATATATATATATATATATATATATATATATATATACACGCGGATCCAGGATATGATTAAGGGAGGGACTAAACCATAGTTTGCCGTTTTATCCAATGTAAAGAAAATAGGATTGAAGTCCATTTTATCCAGAGTATACTTGAGCGTCAAGGGGAAGGCAGTAGCCCCTATAGCCAGGCCCGTAGCCAGCCCCAAAATTTAGGGGGGACCCGGCTGAAGTTAGGGGAGCCCGATCCAGCCATATGATAGTTCATCACCATATTATAGTTTTTATTTGCAAGCCTACTGTAAAACTTTAGGGAACCAGCAAAAATTTGGGGGGTGGCCCCCTAGACCCCCCTGGATACGGGCCTGCCTATAGCCCTCCATCTATATATACCCCTCCCTTAAGTAGCACCGTCAAATTGAAATGATAAAAATAAAAACATTAGAGGCCCGAACGTAAACTATGTTGAAAATTTGATGGAGATCGATCGGGTGGTTCAAGAGTTATTAAGTCACAAACATAGTCACTTTCATTTTTATTTATTTAGAAGATAGACAGATTGATTGCAAGATAATTTACATTTAAGCCATATAATTGAAACACATTGTGTAATATCTTGCGTACCTTTAAACATTGATAGATACTCTTTAATTGTATTTTAATCACTTTATCAATTTATGGTTTATGTTCTGAGAAATCCAGCATGAAGTAAGCAAATTTATTATGTTTAATACTGAAAGAAACAGTAACTATAGTAACTAGGCTAGAAACAGCATTACAATAGTAACTGAACAAGAAGAAAGAAAAAAATTCTTAACCGAAGAAAACGGAAGATAATGATGCACATTCTTCTCATTTTTTAAACCCATATAAACATAGGAATGTAAGCAATGTATATTTTTCGGAGCCTGAAGACAGTTACTTAGATACGAAGCAGCTATTTATGACGTACTGTTAACCATCTTTAGCGACACCTGTCAGTGGTTGGTGACAGGTAGTTAAGCTGTCAAAGCCTTTTTTTGGACATGGGTAAGGAGTGTAAAGGATATCTGAAAATCTTTCCTGAAAAACACGAAAGTGTAAGCAATTTTCGTTCAGTTCTTCAAAAATACACTTTAACTATGTGTTGTTAGTCATGTAGAGGACAATGTGACCACATATTTTTTCCCCGAGTCTTTCCAAGAACTGTTTTTGGTTTACAACAGTAATTGTCTTCTGAATTTTCAAAACAGTCGCAAAGTTCAAACATTTCACACAATATATTCCAAATTTAAGGTCATGTTCATTCGAGATTTACTATTATCTCAACATACTTTCACTTTTTCTTTCTGCCAAGATCATTAAGGGAATACCTAACAGACTCTTAATGTGTGTGCATTGATACAGCAAATACAGATAGGTCTCATGCATTTAAACAGCTATTTTAATTTAACAGATAACGATAAAAAAAAGAAGTTTTGTTGTCGAAATTTGTTTTAGTAGTCAATGCTTTTTGTCTTTGCATTAGATACGCCTGTTTTTGAATAATTCTCTCAATAAATAAATAAATAAATAAATAAATATACATACGTACATACATACATAAAAGATAATAATAACCAAAACACGTATTTTAAATCATTACAAATTTCCCACGTTTTTTGGATTTTACTGAATTATTTAAACACAATGAAGAGCGTAAAAAATTTTGAAAGTTAACCGAAGTGCGTATGCAAAAATGTTACAAGGAGCAATAATTGTACAGTATTTCAAAACCTTTCGTATAGTGTACCACTTTGGATGCTTAGTCCAATTGTGACGTCATAAACTGTGCTCCGAAATTTCAGCTCTAAAAAGTACTTAGAAACAGTTATTTGTTTATTTAGCTGCATTTCCTTGCTTACTAGCTCATATGTTATATTTTTTTAACATATATGGTATTTTTCGTTACCTGTAAGTTGTCCACTAAAATTAAAAGAAGAAGAAGGAGTGAATTAAGCGACTAATCTTAATGTAAAGAAAATTCTAGTTTATAATTGTCGTTCAATTTTTTTAAAAAGAAAACTACCATACTAACAACCTGAAACTATTTGAGATTTTTTTTAAATCACAAGTTTAATAGTTGTTATTGACGCAGTCACTAGAAAACTCAAAGAAAATATTTCTATTTCTACTCGACAACGTTTGGGAGGTGATTCCTGACACCAAGATAAGACGAAAAGTATAGACCAATCTAGGTGCACAAATGCTTTCTTTCGGAGTTACAGGCTGCCGAAAACAGGAAAAAATTAAATTTAGAAGTCCATAGCTCCAATACTATGGGTCCTACCGTAGTAGGGTCAAGACTTTATTTAGGAACTAGTATGTGGCCTATCAAAATATCCATGTTTCCGAATCCTGCGGTACTTCCGCAACCATTTTTATAGATGTTGTTGGTGAGTACTTCAAATTACATGTGCGTAGTCAAACTGAGTCTATAGAAATTGTTACGTGAGCACCTTAGGATACTGTTTTAAAGCTATGGATTTTAAATTTCATTTTTTCCCCGTTTCTGGCAGCCTATAACTCCGTTTCGTCTTATCTTGGTGTCAGGAATCACCTCCCAAATGTTGTTGGTGTTGTTTTTTTAAACACCCTGTAAATTATTTTTTAAATTTCTAAAATATTTATTAATTTCGTGGCCGAGAGGAACAGGTTCAATTATACGTTATCTATTGAGGTGAAAGTGATACCAAAACATACCCTATCGTCAATCCTTTAATTACGCTACTAACAGACAATACACACTGGTTAGTGATAAATAGATAGGCCTACTGAGTTAATAGTACATTTATCATGAACTCCTTAATCTTTAAATTTAACTATTTTTAAATTAATGTTTTTAGAATTTTACTTATTTTCTGTAATTTAAGTAATAAAAATGTTTACTAACAAACGCACTTAGCTCATACACGTCTTTATATGGTGCGGGCTTTGGAAATATTTGACAAGTTCTATCGAGAATTTGCAGAATTTAGCGTTACTTTCTTTATAGGAACTTCTGTTGCTTTTCTTTGTAGTTGAAGTATTATTATTATTATTATTATTATTATTATTATTATTATTATTATTATTATTATTATTATTATTATTATTATTATTATTATTATTATTATTATTATTATTAGTTCCTTCCCTTAAGCTTTCCATTCACTGTACGCTATAAATTGAAATAGTGATTAATTAAATTTCCCAATTATTTACATTAACATTTTTTTTAAAGTTTACCCAACTAACCTGCTGTTGCACAAATATTAATGCTCAAATCTAAATACGGTTATGTCCTGTTAATAGTAATAACTTTATGCTTCATGTGGCTTGGCGGTAAAGATTGTTAAACATTACACTGTTCTAAACATGAACGGTAACAACTGTCTGTAATTTATATACTGTGTACATGTCTCTTTTATTTTATTTGAACATAACAGGAATACACTTAAAAATAGTGTTCAATTATGGCCTCTAACATTACTGTAACACGATTAGCGATATAAAATTTTTTCAAGTAAAGAGTGACTGTTTTATTCACTTATTTCAACATAGATGAAATGACATCTTTCAGTTTAACATAACACGTTTATGTCCTTTAGAATAAGGGAGACGGGTGATTAAGGGAAGTGAATCATGATGGAAGAATTGGTGGAATGAGAATGAGGGAGGAAACGGGAGTACTCCGAGAAAACTCACAGACACGATGTTGTCTTTTACAAACTTCTTGTCCGGGGATCGAACAATAGACCCCACACACCATAGATAAGCGCTATACAACTGACCCACACTTATTTCAACAACAAAAATAACAATTAAAATAAAAAAAATGAGAATTCCAGTAACAAAATGTCATTACTTTTTTTTTTTTTTTTTTTTTTTTTTTTTTTTTTTTTTTTTTTTTTAGTAATGACTCTTAGAGCTCTACATCTACTTGCGTTTGATAAACACGGCATTCTGTGTGAATCCAATATATTGACATTTGATTTTGCCCAAATTGCATTGTTACATAAATTACACATTCTTTTAACAGGTAATATATTTAATGCGTTTGTGCGTTGTTTCGTTACATGAGAAGTTACTAGACGAGAATGGATTCTGTTGTTGGGAATGTGAAAGTAGATTTCTGATAGTAGGTTTTCAAAATCTATGTAACTATGTATCAATTTATGTAGAAAGCACAAATGAGAGTTAGTTCCCATAGTTTCAAGTGACTATAGTGAATAGCCTAAGAAGTCTCATGGATTTTTCATATCTTTGATAGATGCCTGGTTCTTTATAGGTTATAAAATGTATAAATTTACATTGTATTACTTCAAGTGCTTAGTTAATAAAGTTTGTTATGCTTGACATGGAATAAATACTTTTGGATTTTATGTAACATATTATTATATAACTTTCCGTATATTTAATATGGCTCTTGCCGTAATAGGAAGAAACAAAAGTACATTCACTATCAGCATCATTATCATATTCATTTTTAAATATAGACAGGCAGCGAACGTGGCGGAGCGGTGATTGTTAACTATTAGAAATTAGTGTTACTCACCAACTGAGATCATTTTATTATTGTTATTATTATTATTATTATTATTATTATTATTATTATTATTATTATTATTATTATTATTATTATTATTATTATTATTATTATTATTATTATTATTATAAGCAGTAGCCGTAGTAGTAGTAGTATAGAAACTGAGTGTGTATTAAGAAACGTAACTCCAAGTTGTGCCAGACATGTTTTTGTAAACACTTCCATCCGAGTTAACTACACGCTTTCATCTGAGTGCTTTTTTTTTTATTATTGTCTCTGGTGAATAATGAATTAGTGAATTGCTATATTTAGCACTACATAAATATGTTGGTGGTTACTCTACGCTGATAGTAGAACAAGGCATGACAAGTATTAGATAACACCCGAGAATCTCAATAAAGCACCTCTCATCGTTATCCACAATTCGAACGGATATTCATTCCTTTAGACATGTACCTTGTCAACCTTTCCGTATTTTTTCCCATATGCTCTTGGGATGTGTGGGAACAGGAGAACATGGAAAATTTGGGACGCTTGTTCTGGATCCGAAGAGAGGAAAAGCGAAGAAGAGATTCATGAGGTTTTGGGCGAATAGTTGCAGTTACTCAGCCACCGGAAATGGACAGCAGGATTAATGCGAGGCACTTCCGTTTCCGGGAGTAAGAGGAATGAATAGTCCATACGTATGTGTGTGTGTGTGTGTGTGTAGTGGACGGAAAGAAGGGAGATGGACAGATGACCAATGGAAATGACCTGAACGGATTGTCACCGAGAAGTATCAGACACTCACTGGGAGTCGAGGCGAAATAGCCTTCAATGATGCAGCACTACTAAATACTTTTCGGTCACTTCAATTTTCTCCATTTCCTCCCTTCTGAGAGGAAAGAAAAATCACTCATTTGTACGCATTTGTTCTCATAGGTAAATGCAATTTTACTTCGTAGTAAGCGATATTTCTTAATTTTTCACAAAATCTGACGTTGGATGGAAAACATATGTAGTTTTAAATATGATAATGTAACTTTTCTTTTACGTAAAGGGGTGTACAGTATTAATGCCAAGTTTTAAAACCTGTGTTCGTCATAAGCTAGTAGACAAGGCTATACTGCAATTTAGATAATGCAATTGGGAAATTAAGTCCATTTCAGATTCCTTCATGTCCAATTTTATATTAAGTATATTCCCACAAAGAAATGTAACGAGAGATAAGTATAGAGCAGGATTTCTGAGCCTATTTCCTGTCACAAGCCTTCCTTATAACGTTCTCTTGCCGTAAGTAATTTTGGTTTGTAATTAACTTTTTGATTATTGCTGCGTATCGCTGAAATGTATTTCAATATACAGTTTTTGATGCATTTGCATTTTTCCTGTATTTCAATACGCAATTTTTCACCAGTTTCGTTTTTTTTTATTCTATTTGATTTTACGATTGTTTAATTTTATAACACGTTTTGCCGTATTTCACAATAAGTGTAAAAATATGTCTTTCAAAACAAGAAATTCAAAATAATCATTTAAGACATATTTTTCCACGATTAGATCCTAACTACATTCATCTTTTTTATCTTCTGTTCTGACCACTATGTATTCCTCTCGCGATCCCCTAGAAGCGTTACCCTCAGGTTGAGAAAGCCTGACAGAGGAATACCTTGCGAAAAATAATATAATACTTTATTTTATAAAAATTGAATTGGCAAATCTATTGTCAGGTTGTAAATACTGTATGTGTAATATTAAAAACCTTGTTAGAGCGAAACACACATGGTTCAAAATAGCGTAATTGCGAATCTCGCCTTTACATTTCTTCATTCTTGTACTAGACGAGGATAAGACTCGAACGTCCATTGCCTGATTTCTTGTGGTCCACTGAACTCAGTGAAATCAGTCTAAAGGTTTGAAATTTTTACAATCTCTTTTCGACATAAATCTTTCAAATTCGATTAGTTTGAAAATCAAACAATATCCACCACAAGTTGCACAATGTATATAAAATGGCAATTATTTTCTACGTGTAAAAACGTAAAATCATTTCATTCACTTATGGTTAAATATATATTATCTCATAAATAAAATAACATACAGTGAAACCTCCCTTAACGAACACCTCCATAATAAGGATAAAGTTTCTTGTCCGAAAAAGATAAATACTGTATATATTATTAGAGAGTATATTTATGGACACCTCTCATTTACGGACAAATAATCATGCCTCATCGATATCCGTTATTCAGAGGTTTCACTGTATTTATTTTATATTTTACATGATTACACGTTCTCATTCCACAGTGCCAGTGCTGGCTGAGGAACATGATCAAGAGCAGCGTTTCTCAAGCTCTTATTCTGAAATTGTTCTTGAATTGGGAACCGCTTCTGTTACAGTGTTCTGGGATCAGCCTACTCATAGTCCCTTCTGAAGCAAATTTACTATTTTTAATCGACTTCAACAAAAGAAGGAGGTTCTCAATTCGACCCGTTTATTTATATATATTTTGTGAAGGTTTGCACATAACTTCGACATAGATGCACCGATTTTGATTATTTTTTTTCGTTGTTTGAAAAAGAGTATACCTTTCTGATAATTCCACCTAAATTTCATGAGCACTTTGCAGCTAGACCATAAAGTTCCTCAACGAATAACAGTCCTAATACCATAATTTGTGTATGTTCATGTATAACTTCGACATACGTGTACCAATTTTGATGTTTTTTCTTGTTTTATGTTGGAAAGAGTATGCTTTCCCGTTGGTTCTCTAAATTTCATTAGGATATGATGATAGTTTTAGGAAGTAAACCATTAAACTCTTACATGTTAGTGTTAGTGACGTAATTAAGTGACATCATTATGTGCATATTCATGTATGCACCGATTTTGATTATTCTTTCTTCAGTTTCAAAGAGTATAGTATACTTTTTCGTAGGTTCCATATACATTTTGCAGGATTTGATTACAGGCTTTGGAGTTAGACTATGAAACTTCTCAATAATGATAGTTAATACTGTTTGTATTTTCAGGTACAATTCCGTAGTCCGTAGATTTTTTTTTAAATATTTGTTCACACATGTCTCGTTGGTCGACCAATTTTATAATAAGGTAGTGTTCTATCTTTAATTCAGATGTCTAACTAAACTACTGGGGTAACGAAAAAGTTGAAAAATTAGACAAACTGAAAAGAAAACTTTCCAGTTTCAATAAGGCACTTTTAAAAAGCAGGAAAAAAGAAACCTCTTTCGAAGTCTGTGCCAAGCCAAACAAATTAATGCCTAATATTGGATTGTAATTTTATGAACCATTAATTTGTTAGCTTGGTAGAGACTTTATTATTTTGGTAGATAATAGTAATGAATTATTTTCTGTTTTCAAGTGCTTTATTATTATTATTTTCTGCTTTTTAGCGCTTTTGTTGAAGTCAGTTAATATATATTTTTTATTTTTTTTATATTGAGTATATATCAGTATACTTATAGATTTGTAGCCTTATATATTATAAAGTTTTTCCTGTGTAGGGGTAGGTAGAGCTTGGTACAGTAAATTATAGTCTGGAATTGTTTTTTATTACCGCTTTTTATTATATTTTAATAAATAAACAGTATTTTTTAGAAATACTACAATGATGTAACTTTTTTAAATATAAGGTTGAGAAAGGTGACCCAGGGCCCGAGCAGCTTAGGACATGATATCAACAGAACTCCGAAGCAAGCTAGGTGGAGTAGATTAGAATTTCTCAATGCTCCAAAGTAAGCAAAGAGGAGGTAAGAGCCATAGAACTCTAAGCAAGCTAAGCAAAACAGCCTAGAGTTTTAAAGCAAACTAGAGGCTTCGAGCTAGATCTCTCTTAAAGCTCCGGGCAAGCTAAAAGAAAAATTAATCAGCCAAAACTAATAGCTCTCTATAAAATCTTTTCGGTTATATAAGCGCCCCAGATGAGGCAAAGGCGCTCCTGTTCCTTTGTCGTCATGTAATTAATAATGTCGCTACTGTCTCCGTCGTCTGCAACTTTAATACTTCATAATAAAGTGCATGTAGTTGTTGTTTATAAATAAAAACTCATGTTAGGTGTTCGCAAACATAACCACGTAAAACATTACAAAAATTGACTTCAACAAAAGCGTTAAAGATCAGAAAATAATAATAAGAGCCCTTAAGAACAGAAAATAACTTCTGTTAATACTAAAAGGAGAAAATACATTTTCAACCAAAAAATAATTGAAGGTTATCAAGTGTATTTTATAATATCTTTAACTAGGCTATAAGCTACTAGAATTTGTATAGGCTTCAAATTGCACGTATTAAAGTGTATAATCTATACTTGTTTGAGATGCTCAACTGTGGTGTGTGCTATTGCTATTCCATTCATTTAAATTTAATTTCTTTCTTTCTTTTTTAGTAATGTTCAATCTAAGAGGACCACAATTCCAGAAACGCTTATGTAGAGAATATCTTAAAAGAATGATGTAGGCCTATGATCAGCTCACTGATTTCTATTATTGGACTGCGCCACTAGTTGTTTACTAGAAGATACTTATAAACAGAAAGGGAGCGAGAAAGAAAAATGATAAAGTTACTCAGAAATAACCTTAAAAGTTAGTTGAGAGTTAGGAAGCAAATTAATAACAACAAACACTTTCCTTGCTTACTCTCCCTATCTAGGGGGGGAGAAAGAAGGGAGTGTTAGCAACTAGAGGCGTAGATGCAACAGGACAGAAGAGATCGTCCATAAAAATAGATTTTAAGATAAAAATGGACAGAGATGTATAGACAGAGAAACAGAAGAGAAGGAACCTTCTGCCTACATTTTCCACTATACAATCGAAGATATTTTTCGGTCCATTAGGAAACATTTGCAATTCTATATCAGAATTTTCTTCTTTCTCAAGAGCCACGTTCGACATTCCTTTTGTCTGAATACTGTTTGGCTTAACTTGTGCTTTCAGATGTTATTTGTTCTCTTCCTATAGAAAATAAATAAATATTGATGGTGCTGAGCAACTCAAAATAACGATATGAATGAAATATGTATTATTTGAAAGATTTTTCTCTCATATTTTAAGAACTATAGTTGCTAAAGTATCACACACGATGTATTAATCATTGTTTCAAACAAATTAGTAACATCAGCCTATTCAATCTGACATAAAATAGATACTTCTTAAAATAATAATAATAATTAATAACAGAACTCAATAGATTAAAATGTAATATTTTAGATAACTTTATAATAGGAACATCCTCTTTTCCAGGATATTTTAGGGGGCACAGTGGCTCAGTGGCAGAGCACTTACTTCTGATGCGTGGGGTCCTTGATTCGATCCCCTGCAGTAAGTTCATTCCTTAATCATCTCTCTTCCTTTGCCTAACAGACACAATCGTGAGATGTTAAACTGTAAGAGTTTCTCAGATATTTTATAAGGGTTTGTGTGATGAGACGTTTGGTGGGACTTAAAACTTGATAAGCAACCAATGAATGGAATACCTGGGAAGGTTTCCTACATCGGATTGTCACTTGTAATGAAAAATGAATTTGCTACGACCATCCAGCAATGATTAACAGATATTGTGTTCTCATGTTGTACGACACAGTCGCTGAAAGGATGGTGCAAACTCTTCGTGACTTTCAGTGTGAACGAAGCCCTTCCTCATCCTCACCACCTCTCGTGGGCAAAATTTTTTCCTGGACAATACATCGTCGTCCAAAACTTTGCGGGACGAAATCTCGCCAGATCAAAATTTCGCAGAACGATTTCTTCAGCGTGGAATGTTTTACAACATAATTTACAAGTATCTTACGAGGAAAAATACATTGTAATTTTAAAATGTGCACCCTAACTCCAATAATAACTTGTATTTGCCTTTCTTTGCCATTATATTTATGTAGCCCTTTGTTGAATAAAGCTGAGATGTTCTGATGATGTAATGTTCTTTAAAATCATACTTTATTTCAATATAATCCTTAAATGATGAAACCTATATCCTATTTGTAACCTTGTATGCAATATTATTGTTGTTTTAGCAAATCAAAACGGTCAAGTTGACAGGTATAACATCTCGTTACTTTGTGCTTCCATTAACAATATTTTCATTATAGAAGAACAGTTATACATCTTCCTTGAATACATTTTAACGTATTGTATACATTACTATGTTTCAGAAGCACAAAGGGAGATTTTTTAAAAAAAATCCTTATCCTGGGGGTTGTCGTGCCGCCAGTTTAGTGTTGGTTGACTCGCCAGTTGATATATGGGTGCCATTTGCCTGTTCTAGACACGGGCCTCACTTGCAAAGGGTAGCTGACCTTTCGAGCCTACATGTACCTGGGAGCCATGTTTTGAAACCCAATCCCTTGCCACATGAGAAGCGAAAGAAAATAGAGGAAGAAGAAAAATCGAACTGACAAGACAGAAAGGAGAAAGGGGAGAAAAAGCTGTTGGGTGTAGTTAGAATAAGTAGACATTTCATGCCTTCAGCCATTCTTTTGAGGTTCCGTACAGGGTTGACTGACGCTGTTTACTTTCTTCGGACATGGAGGAAAATAAACCAGATTCAGAAAGGATGACGGCTCCAGAAAATGTTTTCCGAAACCCTCTCCCCGTCTTCTCTTTCTATAGTACATTTTCTATCTCACTCTTTCTTCCCCTTCATCGTATGCTTTTCACTAGCTATGGTATTTCGTATCAGATTGCTAGCATCTTAATTATTTCAATGTCTGTTATGTAAGGAAAAACTTTTATTGACATTTGCATTTCTCTTGCTTAAATTACAAAAATCAATCACGTATGTATTAAAAGAAGAAAAAATCTTTAATTAATCATCCCACGATTATGAGGCTCAAGGAGATGGATGATTAATGGGAGTGAGTGGGATGAGAATGTGGGAGAAACGGAAAAACCTCGAGAAAACTCATAGACACAATGTTGTCCATCACAAACTCACATAGTCTGGAATTGAACAAAGGACTCCTCACACCAAAGGTGGAACATGTATTAAAACAACCACCATATTAGTCACAAATACTTTCTTACATTGTATTACTTTCTTACTGTCTTACAAATATTTTCTTACCAAATGTATACTGAAACCAAACTATGTGAATTTCACACTATACTATGATTAAATATGGCAAGTTCTTTAATTATGTTATTAACAGTAATATTTTTGAAACATTTATGTTATCAATATATTTCCGTGTCAAACAGATGATGCTGATTTACTTAGCAATTCAGCTAGTTCTCATCTCGCCTAATACTTTATCAGAGAAAAATCATATTGTAACAATCTTCCCATGAAGAAATATTCCCTATTTAGTAAAACTCAGAAGTTCGTATACCTATACCCAGGCGAGCACCCAGAAATTTTTGTTGGGGGGGGGGGTCCAATACTACCATCCACTGCATCTATGTAGTATTGAACGTGTGTTATTTTGCACTCAAAAACATGATAAGTAATTGTAAAATTCCTCCACCTATATTTTTAGGGGGCGAGGGGAATAACAGAACTAGATTGTTCTTTTAAGAGAAGGAGTACAGATGATGTGTAAGATCAAATTGTCATGCTATATTAGTCATTTTCCTATTAAAAAGTATAGTTTTATTGAAAAAGTGTACAAATGTATGTTGAGTTTGGAAGTTTTCTTGGAGGATCCGGATCCGGTGGTTCCCCTGCATAGGTGCAACCCTGCCTATACCTTACATAAATAAGTGATAGCATAGTGAAGGCCTTGTTAACATAAAGCAAAGAGGCCAAATACAATGGCTAATTATACATACAGTATATACACACATTTAACTATAACAAATTATTTCAAAAACACAAGAAAATCACATACATTAAAGAAATCTGACACACATTCAGAAAGCATATTTTATCTAAGAAATCTGACATATGTTCAAAAAGTATATTTTACGTCTGCTGGTACATTTAGTACATAAATGTTATACAAAATTCACAGTTAAAGTTGGAAAACACCATTGTACAAATATGCATTAAAAAGTTTTATGAAAAAAAAATGGTAGGAAAAAATGAAATGAAATGTTTGAGTTTTACGTCCCAAAATTGGTAGGAGTTTTGAACATTGTTTTTAGCTGAAACTGTCATTACATATTCTGGTCTTTTAAAGATACTACGTCATATTTCAAAGCTGAACGTAACAGCGGATCAAGCTGTGATTTGAAATTTCAGTGTTGGATTGAAATACTGTCAAATCTATATAGTGGGTATTTTTTCCTTGATACAATCGCTAGGCGGAATGCGAATTAGTCCATCTGTGAATTCACATTATGCCTAAAAGGACGGTGGAATATTTACCTGTGAATGGCAGTTGGCAGAGTGTTCGCCGAAATGACAATTAGGCAAAATGGGAAAACACTAGTGACGCTGGCACTATTATTGCTCATTTTTATTTTTCTAACAGACTTCAAAAAGAGAAGTAGGTTCTCAGTTCGACCATTTGTACATATATATATATATATATATATATATATATATATATATATATATATATATATATATATATATATATATATATATATATATATATATATATATATATATATATATATATATATATATATATAGATAGATAGATAGATAGATAGATAGATAGATAGATAATGTACGAGGGCCGTTTTCTTTTCAACCTCCGTTAAGTCACCAAAAGAGAACCACGTGAAATGGCAAAACGCAAAATAGTCAGATCCGTTCATTGAAGATCACATAACCTCAGAGCGCCCGCCAAGGGTGAATACACCATACGAGTATAATTCGATTTTTCGAGGCTGGTTTCCCTGAAATTCCAAGGTCAGACTGTTCGGAAACCATATTTTACCCCTTTCAGGAATCGCATAATTTGTGTGTTCATCAAAATCGTCTTCCGCCACAGATACAGGTATCCAACCTTGGTTTCTCTCATCGTGTGGATTAGTAAGTCTTGCTTTAAACTCTCTGTAGCACTTTAGCAGTCTTATTAAGTTCCCATCATAATTCTTAATCATTCGACGATGAATGGCGTTGTGGCTGTGCCCTTCCTTCTGGAAAATCGAATTACATACGTAGTTCATCCTTGGCGGGCACTTTGGTTGCACATGGTATGATTTCACGCAAATTACTCCACAATAATCAAACACTATATTTCCGTATGGAGAATGTAAGATCCCCCTTGAACAAGTATGATTAATTTGCGTTTCGCCATTTCACGTGGTTCTACTCTGGTGACTTAACGGAGGTTGAAAAGAAAACGGCCCTCGTACATATATATATATAATATATACAAATGGTTGAACTCAGAATCTTCTTCTCTTTTTGAAGTCTGTTAGAAAAATAACTGAGGTTGAAAATAAACAATCCTCGTTTATTTCATAACAACTTTGAAATGGGTGCACCAATATCGATTTTTTTTTAAAAAAAATTGTTTTGTTTGAAAGAGCGTTCTTTTCCGATGGTTTCATGTAAGCTTAATCTAACAGTAATCTTTGTATGTAAACTATGGAAATCTTCAACAGCTGATAGTGTTTCTACCACATTTCTGTGTATGATCACGCGTAACTTGGCCATAAGTGTACTAATTTTGCTCGCTTACTTTCTGTTTAAAAGGGGTATTCTATGCTTTCAAGGAGCTTTCGTATAATTTTCATTAGAATTTGATTACAGTTTTCGGAGCTAGATCAAGCAACTCTTCAACAGTTGATTGTCTTAATATCGTAATTTACCAACTTCATTGTGTGCATGTTCACGCATAACTTCAAAATAAGTGCACCGATTTTGATGATTTTTAAATTATTATTGTTTGAAAATGTGTTCTTTTCCAATGGTTCCATGTAAGCTTTATGAGGATCTAATGATAGCCTTTGCGTGTAAACTATGAAACTTCTCAACGGCTGATATTGTTCCTACCATGTTTCTGTGTATGCTCAGGCATCAATTGGACATAGGCTTAAGTGTACACTAATTTTACTCTTTTACTTTCTGTTTGAAAGGAAATGCTTACACGGAGATTTCATATAATTTTCATTAGGATCTGATTTCAGTTTTCTTAAAGCAATTCTTCAACGGCTGACTGTTAATTTCGTAATTAACCGACTCCATTGTGTACGCGTTCACGCATAACTTAAACATAGATGCACCGATTTTGATTAATCTTCTTTAATTTCAAAGAGTATACATTCTCTCAAGTTCCATATAAATTTTGTCAGGATTTGATGACACTAGATGATGATTTAATTAGAACATCAGTAGCGCGTGGACCAATCTAAAAATTATATACATTTGACCATGCATGTTTCGTAGGCCAACCCATTTTGTAAAATGCTTTCAAAACTAGAAACAAATTGACAGCTCAAAAACACGTGTAGATTTGTTTTGAAGAAGAGAACCTACATCACATAGTTATTGCAGTCACTTAGCGAGGATCGAATCATAAACGCCATTTTAGCAACAGTGGGTGGAGGGTTTCCTTGGCAACATACCTCAACATTCCAATGTTGCCGCTAAATAGTAAACACTTCCCAATATGCACAAAATGGGACGGCAAACATATCCTTTCATCCATTCCATTCATCCATTCATCCATTTGTTTTTCGTTAAGACTCACAGGACAGTTCCAGCTGATGACTCACGATGCGCACGAAGTGGCAACAGCGTACCACATGCTTCTCCAAACGTCAATTTGTTTCTAGTTTTGAAAACGCTTTAGTAAGTATGTATTTTACCTTTAGTTTAAGTATTTAATCAAACTACTATGTAAACTACTTCAATAAAAGCAGTAAAAATCCAAATAATAATAATAATAATAATAATAATAATAATAATAATAATAATAATAATAATAATAATAATAATAATAATAATAATAATAATAATAATAAAGGTCTTCAAACCAGAAAATAATTCATTACTATTATCTATAAGAATGTTTGAAGTTTGTGCTAAGCAAAACAAATTAATGCCTCATAAAATTATCATCCAAACTAATTTTATATTAGGCACTAATTTGTTTGGCTTCGCATATACTTCATTTTTTTATATAGATAATAGTAATAAATTATTTTCTGGTTTTAAAGAGCTTTATTATTATAGTTTTCTGTTTCTAGAGCTTTTTTGAGTTCGGTTATTATTGTATTTTAAAAAACTTTCTGGTTTTAGTGCTCTATTTTTGTAACATATTCACAGGAGTTAATAGTTTCATTGCCATTGGTAAGGGAAAAAGAAAATAAATTTAAATCACAAAGTAAACTTCAATGGGTTCTGCTCACAATAATTGAGAAGACTGCATTGTTTCGACGTCATACACACAGACCAGCATTTGTAAATATACCCTAACTAACTCTAACGCCTATGGAACCTGCAGATTCAATGTCACATGCACGAAAGCTCTCCAAAAGTCAATGGAGAGCTTTTGCGTAGACAAACCTGAATTATATAAATACTACTATATAAAACCGCATACTTTATTCAGTTAGGCCCTAATCTTGAACAGACTGTAATCTACTGTAGATGAGGTCATGGGCGGCGATTAGGGGGGGGCAAGAGGGGGCAGTTGCCCCCCCACTTTTTTGAAGTGACTCCTTAGTGTATATAGTTTCATTTGGAAATATAAAGTTTTTCTATGTACTACTGGTTCATAGAAAAAATGGTGCCATATAATATTTACTGTTGTGTGAGTATATATTGGTTATTTGTTTTCCCGTGGAGTTAAGATAGCAATTAATATTGCAATTGCTTATTTCTTTAAATGTCGTAGCATATGCTTGTAGTATTTACTGTCTTTCATTTTCTAAGAGTAATAACATACATTTAATGGCATGTGCGGAATTAAAAATGTAAGTTTTTCATTAATCCCCATTATATATAAAACTTCTACAAAACAAGCTTCATTATTTATTACTATGATTAATTTTATCCTTTCCATTTATTTTTTTCGCAAATTTGTTATTAAATAACCTAATCACAATTTTCCAGACTGAATTTTAAGATGTTCATGAGCAAGGAATCAAATCTCTTCTTACAATTTCATTGTTTAAGACTACAAAGGACTAGTACCTACTTGAGTTGCTCTCGTCAATTTACTTGATAAAATATGAAATATGATATACGATATTTTAACTGTAAAAGATAGTATCCTATTAGTTATGCAACCATTCGTCGAATATCCAGATCATGTCTTGCCCCCCTACTTTTAACGTCCAATCGCCGCCACTGGATGAGGTATTCCTATCTTAGATTCCTAGCAGTGCCACTGACTAGAGACCTGCACGGGCCGGGCCTGGCACGAAGCCCGAAGCCCGGCCCGGCCCGCGGGTCGGGCTTGGGCGGGCCGACTCTGTTTTTTCTTTGGGCCGGGCCGGGCTTGGGCGGGCCGACACTGTTATTTCTTTGGGCCGGGCCGGGCTTGGGCTGGCCGACACTGATTTCTCTTCAGGTCGGGCTGGGCTGGGGCGGATCAATTGCAATTCTTTAATAATTATTGACTTTCGTTAAACGATAATTGGAATAAAGCTAAACCTTGAAGAAGTGTGTCCGTGAAAAATGTTACAAAGAATGCAATAACTATTTACAGTTTGTGTTGCTTAGCGGCTCGACTTTCACAATAGAGGATTGCAGGCATTATGCGGTAAATTGAGCTCTGACCTTGACCTTCACTGAACTCAAAATATAACAAGAAGGGGTGGGAATGTTTTGCCTGTCGCTAAACAATATTTCCATCTTCACTTTATGCTAAAAATCAATTAAGTTAGATTTTTGTTACAGGGAATGGAGCTTTTGTTCTGTCGGTGACAGGCAAAGTTCTAGGAGGCAATGGTACCATTCGGGAGGCAAGTGTCAGGTTGTAAACCAGAGTTTAGTAAATGTTTCTGAGGTTAGGTCAAATTTAGTACTAAATTTTGAAAGATTGGGGCTCGAGCTAATTTAAAAAAAAAAAATATCAGGCCGGTGTCGGGCCAAAAACTTTTAAAATTTATCGGGCCCGCGCCGGGCTTGGGCCAAGAATTTTAAAAAACTTATCGGGCCGGGCCGGGCCGGGCTCGGGCCGAAAATCTCCAAAACTTTTCGGGCCCGGGCTGGGCCGGGCCTAGGCACGTTCGGGCTGGATTGGGCTCGGGCCGAAAAATTCGGCCCGTGCAGGTCTCTACCACTGACAGGCAATTTACAACACTACAAAACTGCCGAAGAATTCGAGGCATTATCCAGATTCAAAATACTATGTGGGTAATGATATTCAGTCTTCACATATTTGATAGAATTGTGATACAGATAACACTGGTGTAAAATCAACTATATTTCTCAAATATTATTCTGAGAAAGTGTTAATATTTTAGATTGTGAAAGAATGCTTTTTAGAATATAGGTCAACGCCCTTGCCATAATGGAATATCGCTTCTCTTGAAATTAATGAAGTCAAGCAGCGTTGGGCCTGGTCTAATGAAAGATGGATAGCCATTCATACAGTGGCGTAACTAACGGGCTCGCAATACGGGGGGGGGGGGGACCCTTTAAGTTTCGAAGGTTAATTTTATGGTTTTACGATGTTAAAATCCACTTTTCATGTTTTATATATTTCAGACTTTTTCCTCAGTATTGTTCTGTAGTCTTCTATATTTTCAGGGCAATGCTTAAAAAGCCACTTAACTTCCCGTGAACACTCTTATAGAGACTGAAATAATACATAGAAAGGATTTCACATCTATTATATATAAGCGAACCTGACTTCCTGTCTGATTATATCATATAATAACTACTGAACCAATTAAAATAATACTTGGCATGAGTATCGACCTTGGCCCCCCAAATATCTTCCTAAGGGGGAAGCGGAGGGTCATAATATGAGTGGCAATATGTAAATATAATAATCGAAATTGATCTTTATTAGTGTTCAATCCATAGTTTTCGGGTTGCAAAGATGAATGGTGACACACCCAATACTGAACGTAATAATAATAATAATAATAATAATAATAATAATAATAATAATAATAATAATAATAATAATAATAATAATAGAATACTAAGTGAGTTTCGTTTCACAATGAAACTTGAGCAGAGTTTCAAACGATGCCAATTCAATACTCAAACTTGAAGTTGTACGTCTGTAACTACAGGTGGACAGGTACAGTGGCTCAGTGGTAGAGATCATATCTCTGGTGCGTGAGGCCCGTGGTTCGACCGCCTGCGAAGTAAGTTTGTAGTGGACAACATCGTGTTCGTGGGTTTTCTCGCGGTACTTCCGTTTCCTTCAACATTCCCATTCTACCGATTCTTCCATCATCACCCATTTGCCTTAATCATTTGTCTTCCTCAACCTAAATGGCATAACGTAGGACATTAAACTAAAATATTAATTTAATTTCATGTAACTACATATTGCACAGAGGAATAAAATCAAAGATAGAACTTGTCCCTCGGACGCTAAATCCATATCAAAGAGGCATTATTCGCTGTCTGTTGTTGTTTTGGCTATGTGGACCTGAACATTGAAACCAGAAGTACTAATTGATGTCTATTACTTTGTGTTGCAATAAAGCAATAAAATCAGGGATGAAACATATTCTTGTAATACTATATCACTTTCAGAGAAACTTCTTGTTTGTATCTATTACCATTTTAGCCATTACACCATCAGCGTAGTAACCGAAAAAGTATAGATTTTCACCACTTCTTCACTGAGAAAAATCCGTCTTCCGGACAGCGGTATATTGTACAAATATATGGAATCCTCTTGCTTACTACAGAAATCAGTACGGAATATACGTTATCCGTATGCTACATAGGATGTTACATCATGCCGTTGCAGGATGTCTGGTATCTAACAGTCTTCCTTATACTACATACATAGATGTATGTTACCTTCGTCAGCTATATGTTATGTACGTCCATTTGTTTGTGAGATCCTGACCGCCTATATTGTTTCATAGGGAAAGTAGGTACAGATGTAACACTTATAGAGAAAGTATTATAAAACATGCGTTTTCAGTTATACTTTTGCTATACGTTAAGTCCAAAAACTACAGGATTTACAAATGAAACATGCGACTTTACGTACGCCACATACATTTTTTTCTCAGTGCTATTTCAACACATATTTAAAAGTCAAGACAAGAATAATTCTTGTGAACTGAATCTATGCAAAAAAAAAAAAAAAAAAAAAAATTTCCAAAATCCCTTACCCTTTTTCCTCTTATGAAAACAATATTGAAAGCGAAAGTACTATTAAATTTAAACCATTTCTGGTTTTCGTAGAGTGCTGCGGGTGGTAATGGTATGTTCTCTTGAGATCTTGAATTGATTACAAAAAATACTGCTTGTCGGTATCAATTACAGTTTTTGTTCTATGTGGATCAACGTTGAAACCAGAAGTGGTTGATTTGTACCATTTCCGTTTTGAATAAAGGCTTAACGGATTTAGATCCTTGAGACACTGAATTGCTCGCAAAATTCGCTTCTCAATACTTTTTACAGTTTTTGCTCTTTGGAAATCAGCGTTGAAACCAGAAATAATTGATTTTTATCACTTGAGGTTGGAATAGAATGCTAAAGGATGACATGGAACCTATTCCTTGAACACTGAATCGATTTAAAAAAAAAAAAAAAGAAAAGAACTCTTCTCAATATCTTTTACCGTTTTCGCTCTATGAAAATCAATATTGAAACCGGAGATACTAGTAAATTTCAACCACTTCCGGTTTCCATAGAGTGTCGCTCTGTGGTAATGGTATGTTGTCTCGAGATGCTAAATTGATTTGAAAACAAACAAAAACGGTTATCGCTATCTGTTACCATACCAAACCGACTTGTCCCATAAGTCAAAATACTCCAAGACATTGTTTCGAGCAACATATCACGTCGTAGCTTTGATAACGTACTTGATCTCATTGGTATAGATTATACTTTAATCAAACAAGTCATTCACACACGTGTAACCACTTTTCATACTCCTACCCACCGTACTATCTACTGTTACTACCATAAAGCAAATTGGACTGCCTACAGATTATATCTCCGGGATCATCTCAATCATTTTCCTCCACCAACCACGGAATCCTAAATATTTCAAATTCTGGATTTTCTCCGCACTATTGTGCATAACGCCATATACAAACCTATGCCTAAATCGACAGTTCCGAACTTTCAACCCTCTTTACCTTCACAATATTTACCGCAAATAAAATGGTCCCTTAGAGGTTTTTTTTTTTTTTTTTTTTTTAAAGAGAAATTTGCTGCAACTTGTAACCTTGCCTGTCTTCAGCATTACAGAAAGTTGCAACGTACAGTTCACAACTACTTTAAAGCTTACAAATTGCGATGATGGATAAAAATTGCACCCATTTCGGTTCTTTTTCACATCTCACTCAGTATTGGAAACCATTCAGTTAACTTACAGGTCAAAATACTCGCACAACATATCCTCGTATCGACAACAGTACCCTGTTGAATACTGATACAGACAAGGCCAATGCATTTTCAAGGTATCTGCAGGATATCTTCCGCACCTGAATATCCACATTTTCTCATTCAATCGACAAACTTAATCTGGATTCTCCTCAGTATTGAATTTGTCGACTATTGAATCAGTATTCACTGAACCGTGGCAGTCACTCCAGTAGTATGACTAGTGATGTAATTGAAGAAACGGTCCCGTTGCGTAACCGTCCGGTTATATAAACTCATATCTGGCGTACGTAAGGAATTTATTGGTGATATACTGAAAGAAACTGAATTAATATTGTAAAGATTCCCACATCACAACAAAAGCACATGTATGACGACACGTGCCATTGTTTACAAGAAGCAGACGATACACAAAACACGAAGGAAACCGGAGCTCCTCCGTGGCTAAGCGGTTAGCGTACGCGCCTTTGGCGTGGGAGACCCGGGTTCGATTCCCGGCGGGAGCTCATGTGGCTCGGATTCCACGTTAATCAGTAGGTCCACGTCTCATATAGCCTCGCTGCTGAAAGGGACGCTAAACTAAAATCAACTCAACGAAGGAAACCGAAAGAACATGGACCACACGAAAGGATCCGATGGAGAACGAGGCACCCGAGGAGGACATATAAAAGAGGGCCCACCGAGGGACCTGGCATCAGTCGAACACCAGATCGCAACCTAACTTAACAATGGAGGCTGCTATGAAGCTAAGGGGTCATACTAACCACAATTAAACCCTAAAGGCTGCTATGAAGCTAAGGGGTTCACCTTACACATAACGATACCTCGTTAAGGCTGCCATTAGCTGAGGTTTCCTAAAACGAATCCTTCAACAACCCTGGAGGCCACTGGCGCAAATCCCGGGGGGGACGAGGGGGACATGTCCCCCCCAATCTTGGACCTGGAGGGGACTGTCCCCCCCAATAATCTGATTTAAAAAGTGCTTTTTCGGATAAGTGTCATGATTTGTGTCCCACTGCCCCAAAGGAATGTAAGATGAAATTGATTTCTCTTAACTTTTTCCATCTTTTTTTTTTTTTTTTTTTTTTTTTTTTTTTTTAAGAATCGTTTTCTGTAGTATTTCAAACTGAACTTCGTGCTGTAGTGAGTTTAGTAGTCTCATCAATATGTATTAATCCCACTTCCGCTATTTGGGCACAAATTGCAATAAATGCCAGAGGAGGATATGCCCCACTCCTCATGCTGGAAAGTTGTCTCAGCTGTAGGTACGGGCACAAATTCCGGGGAAATGGGAAGACATGTCCCCCCCAACATTGGAACTGGAGGCATTCCCAATAATACGATTTGAAAAGTGCTTTTTGCAGATAACTGTGATGAGTTGTGTCCGACTGCCACAAAGGAAAGTGAGATGAAATTTGTTTCTCTTGGCTTTTCCATTTTTAATGAAAATGAAGGCGTGCGACTGTGCGTGACGTAACCTGATATGAAATCTTATCTCCTCCTCTCCCCTAGGCCCTAGCACACGAAGAGTATATAGACTATCCAATGTCAGTAGAACCCATCTTTTCAGTAAATGTGCATTTAATCTATTTGTAGCATCAGCCTAGGCATCTACTCATGCTTCGTAAGCTAACTAACTCTATAGCCTATGGAACCCGGAGGTTCAATGCCGCGTTCACAAAAGCTCTCCACTGACTTCTATTCTTAGCCAATTGGATCCAGTTTCTACTTTGTATTCCTATCTCTGCGAGATCCATCTTAATATTGTCTTCTCATCTGCGCCTTTGGTCTTACCGCTAACACTTTGAAAGCGTTCCTACTTTCTTCCATCCTGGCTACATGTCCTGCCCACCTAAGCCTCCTAGACTTGATGACCTTAACAATGTTTGGTAAGCCGTATAATTTACGTAGTTCGTCGTTATGCAGTTTCCACCATTCCCCATTCCCGTTCCTCTTGGTCCGAGTATTTCTCTCGGGATCTTGTTCTCAAATACTTTCAGTCTATGCTCTGCACTCAGTAAGCGACCATGTTTCGAAACCATACAGAACAATAGGTATGATTATCGTTTTATACATTTTAAGCTTCAAATCCCTCGACAGAATTCGCGACGACAAGAGGTTTTGAACTGAATAATAACACGAATTCCTTGTTTTTAGTCGACATTTAATTTCTTCGTGAATATAATTATCGTCTGTTAATATTGATCCTAGATATTTGAAAGTATCCACTTTATCAAAAGTATTATTTAATATTTTAACACATCCACAATTTGCCGTATTACGGTCCCGACGCACTTCCATGTATTTAGTTTTCTCTGCATTTACTTCTAAACCCATGTCCATGCAAGCGCGTCTAATAAGACCTCTGCATTTCTTTCTATTTTTCTCCTATCATCCCCTACTAAATTTACATAATCAGCGTACGCATAACCTGGTGAACACCGTTCAACTCTAGGCCCTGGTTGCTATCTTTGATTTTCCTTATAGCGTATTCCAGGACAAAGTTGAATAATAATGGCGACAACGCATCTTCTTGTTTCAGGCCATTCTTAACGTGAAAGCTCGTGGCCAAAAATTTTCCTACCCGGACTTTACTTTGGGATTCATTTAAACATGCCTTAATTGATCTAATTAGCTTTTTCGGTGTTTCAAATTCTGTAAGAACGTTGTACAATGTTTCTCTCCTAACCGAGTTATATGCCTTTCTAAAATCAATAAACAGTTGATGTACCGGACTACTGTATTCCCGCTTGTTTTCGAGTATTTGGCGAATGGTTAATATTTGGTCGATAGTTGATCGATTTCGTCTAAATCCACACTGATAATCTCCAAAAATTTCATCTGCGTATGGGGTCAATCTTGCTAATAGAATGTTTGAAAGGATTTTATAGGATGTTAACAGAAGAGAGATGCCTCGATAATTATTACAGTCAGTTTTGTCGCCTTTCTTGTGGATTGGAACAATGATTGATTCTTCCCACTCTTGTGGCAATTCTTCCTTGTTGTAGATAAGGAGAATGAGTTTGTGTATCTTGTTCCACAATTTTTTGCCTCCGGCTAAAATTAACTCAGCGAATTTTGTTTACACCCGAGATTTGTGTTTCTTTAATTTCTTTATAGCGATTTTTACTTCTATTCGATTGGGTTCTGGAATATATGGTTCTGCGGTGTGTATCTTCCTTTCTCCACGCACATTAGTTTTTGGCTGTGTGTTAAGCAAATCGTCAAAGAAATCTTTCCATCTATTTAAAATGCTATCTGTATCAGTGAGAACTGTTCCATCAGCTTTCTTTCATATATAAGAACGAGGTTGATAGCCTTTCTTAAAATCGTTGATCCCTTTATACATGTCCCGAATGTTTTTATTTTTACTATTATCTTCGTTCCTAAATTTTAGCTTTCAAAATATCGCGTTTCTTTGTTCTAAAAGTTTGGAAGTTCCTCGCCTGATGTCTACGAAATTTTGTGTAGTTATTTCATTCGGATTTTGTAGCCAACGTAATTTTGCCTGTTTTCTCTTCTCTGCTAGTTCTAACCATGGTTTGTTTTTACGTATTTCCGCGTGTCCCAATTTTTCTTTTGTGAGAGGATGTTTCGTAAGCAAAGAAAATAATTCAATTGCTGGAATATTTTTCTCTATAATCTTAAGGTTACATCTGTTAAGTAAAGAGTATGACATGCATGAGATTTCTGAAACGATTCCTGTAATGTTATTGAGATTATAATCATTTTGCTCAAAGAGTATTGTTGCGTCATACATAATTGATATTCTTTCTTCATGGTTTTGGGGAAGTCGTCATTTAATTATAATATTACTATAAAACAATTTTAACGTGGATCTTTGTGGATGCCTAATTAGAAACATACCAATTATAAATATGCATGTATTCAGATTTCAGAATGTTTTCACGGTAGTGATTTGTAATACTGATATGTACTACTACTTTATCTACATCACCTAATATATAATATACTCTACAACAGTTGATCAGATTCATCTACTGTAATATGAGTTTCATCTCCCTTATCTAGAATAAGCCTCAAATCTGCCCACCTTCCAATGTTGAAGACAACCAATGGCGTATTTAGGATTTTCTTTCGAGGGCTATGTCCAACACAAGGAAGGAAGTGGGCAATTGCCCCCCTGAGTTTGAGAATTAAATATATTTTAATTTATGCATAAATTGAAGTTATAATGGCAAGAATTACAGATCGATAAATCCTATATGATATGATACAAAAATTTAGAAGTGAATCTAATCCTTTATTCTATTCATACAAGAAAAAGAAAGCATTCTCTTGGCCGTCCTAATTTAACGGGCTAATTACTCCCCCGTTTTGATTTTCTTTAATTCAAACATTTCCTTCTTTTAAAAATAACTAAACGATGTAATTGTTCCTTTGTTATAATAACTAAAGTCCTGTCATGTTGATATCCGCGCATGTTGGTGTGGAACACTAGTTTCTCTTATCAACTCCTCTTAGTTTCGGAGTTACCGATGACGGCCAATTTGAATCACAACCGACAACGGTCGATAAAGTATGATAGGCGAAATGAAAGTAGTAACGTCAAGAAAAAGAAACAGAAAAATAGAAAGGATGACAGAAAGAACAATTAAGGACGCAGTTCTTACATGGAATGAAATTTGACAAATACAGTATTATTTCTGAACAAAGAGTATAAGAAAATGGAAAGCCAATGACATTCTTAGAAATGGTAAGAAGGATTATTGTTGTGCAGCGTGGAATGCGTAAAACTAACAAATTATTTCGAGGGGAAAATGAACCCGATAGCCTCCTAAATACGTCACTGAAGACAATTCTTCTCCCCTGATCCTTCACGGCATTGTTTTTCAACTTCATAAATATTTTGAACATCGCTTATATATATATATATATATATATATATATATATATATATATATATATATATATATATATATATATATATATATATATATATATATATATATATATGGGAACGTCTTAACCGTCCCCCCCAATGTTGATTTGCGCCTATGCTGGAGGCTGTTTTGAAGCTAAGGGGTTACCCGTACAGAACATTATAAACCTTGATCATTATAAAGATACTTTGTTGTAAGAACTTTTGTAGACACAACAGAATTAATTTTATAATAAAATTGACGGAGGTATATATATCTCGGTCCATTATTGACTCTACCCGTAAACATTACAATATCATGAGCGGAACAAGCATAAGTGATTGTTACACTTGCTGATAATCTAATGAGATGATAAGATGTTCAGGAAAATTTTGCCGAGCCAGAGAATGACTCCAAAATAGAGGGTGAAAAGCCATTTGCTAATTTAGAGCTCTAAGCTTTTTCGGGGAAGAAGATCCAATACAACAAGCCACTACGTCTATGTAGCATTGAATGCGTATTATTCTGCATCCAAAAAGACGATAAGTAATTGTAAAATATAAAGGTAACCAAGAAAGTTCTGTCGCTTTTCACCCACCACCTTCCAACATCCATATGTAACCTAAGACGTATCTGGAAGATCAAAAATACTCTCCATCAGCATCGACGACCTTTTGCCAACGTTCTTGAAGGCCATGGATTCCATCACAGTAGAACTTGGTAGGCCGTGAAGCGAAGAAGGTAACAAGTGCATTGTGCACCTCTACTAGGGATTTGAATTGGCGTCCTCTTAGGTGATTGTTCAAGGAATAGAACAGGTAATAATCGGAATGTCCAATGTCCGGGGAGTATGACGAATGGAAAGTGTTTCTCATCCAAGGCGTAGAATGGTGTCCCGGGTTATCCTAGCCACATGGGATTTACCGTTGTCCTGTAACAGTAGAAGCCGTTTGCGATTCAAAAGTGCTGGCTCTAGAATTTTGAGATTTTCTTGAATACGGCTCAACTGCTGACAGTACGCAGTTGCAGTGATGATCTGAACAGCTGGTAGCGGTTCCTGATGCACGACACCGCGAGCAGTCCACCACCACCAAAACACACAGGAAGATCTTCTTCTTCTGGTGCAGTGCTGGTTTCGGCTGTTTTGGAACCGGTTTGTGGGATGCGAACCAATTATGATGGCGCCTAGAGCTTCATACAGAACCTACTTCTCATCACATGCCAACACCCTGTCCAGAAATGTCTCCTTCCTCAGACGAGACAGCAAAGAAACACAGGTGTCTGCTCGCGTTGCCTTCTGGCCCGGAGTCAAATCATGTGGAACACATCGACCTAACTTGTAGTGCTTCTCAAGTCGATGTAGGTGCTGCCGAATGGTTTCTCCACTCACAGTGAATTGTAGTCCCAATTCCTCACATGTTTGGCCACTGTTCGCCTCAATTGCTGTCTGAAAATCTTCATTTTGTACATGTGTTGTTCTTCCGGCACATGGTGCGTTTTCGAGTGTTTCGTCACCTTCCTTAAACTTGTTAAACCATCACTGCACTGTCCACGTAGTCACGTCACCCTCACTAAAGGCCTGGCATATCTTTCGTCCCGCTGCAGCGGCGTTTGACCCCAGTTTGAACTCGTACAGCATACATGCCCTTATGACACTCTATGGAATTCCCATGTTCACTCACGTTCACGGCGTAACTGAACTGCCACAACTAAGTAGTGTATTGGATATACCCCCACCAACAACTGACCTTCGCCTCATCTCCATTCGTATTAAACCCACGGTGTGAGGACCAATTGAACACAGACCTCCAGAAAAAGCGACAGAACTTTCTTGGTTACCTTTATAACTTCACCTATATTTTTAGAAAAGAAAAGATAGAACTAGATTGTTCTTATAAGAGAAACAGTGTAGATGAAGTGTAAGATCAAACTTTCATGCTACACCAATCATTTCCCTATGAAACAAGTATAGTTTTATTGTAAAAGTGTACACATTATGTTGAGTTAGAAAGTTTTGGTAACGGTTCGCACCCGGTGGACTCTCCTCCCTTCCTCCGTGGGTACGCCCCTAGTCTGAACCCTTGCTCGTATTCAACTCAGTGTAAGTATAGGAGGATTGGTCTATTGAAACCCGTTCGTCATCTATATACTTTATGATCATTCCCTGTGTAATGAAGGCTGTTCGCTAAGCTCAGCCTTATTGACAATATATCGGTATATTGAATGACTTGAAGAGAGTAAGAAACATACTAAATGTAGAAAGTGAGCATGCTTCCAAGACCTTTCGTATAGTATACAAATTTGGATACTTAATAATCATTCTTTCTTTGGTGCGAGCGGACCCGGGTTCGATTCCAGGTGGGGACACTCGGTCGAAAAAGTGTAAAAGGTTTTTCATGCCCGCCATCCTGAGCCAGGTTTTCCTCATTCACACCAGGCAAATGAAGGGATACTGCCTAACAAACTGATTTCAGGCCGCTTCCTTCCTTCCCCACCCCTTTCTTCCTTATATTTCTTCGGGCAGTGTGATCGCCGAGGGACGTCATCCCTCATAAGTGACGGGCTAACATGGCCATAGATGCTGAGAGCTCAGAAATCTAAATCTTAGTCCTAATCATAATAATCATGATGTCATAAACTGTGGGACCAAATTTCTAGTCTATAAGAAAATGTTTGGAAACTGACTAGTTTATCTAATAGCATTTTGTAGGTACTATACTTAGTTCACTTTCTACACTTTTGATATTTTTCATGTCTTCAAATTCTTCACTAAAAGTAAAAAAGGAAAAAGAAAAAGAAAGAAAAGAAAAGAAAAATGGAGATGAATATAGTGAACAGCTTGATGACGATAGAAAGTACAAAAGTCCAAAATGATTATAAAAAGTCCTAAATCAGAATAGAAAATGACGATAGAAAGTCCAAAAACTCCAAAAGTCCAGAAAGTCCAAAAAATTACATTTTCTTAAAGTAATTCTCTTAGCGGATATTTCAAAATTGTTGGTTATGATCTACACAAGAAATCATATTTATCTAATCTGCAACGTAAAATACCCGCTCTTGTAATTACAATAGATTGCATTTAGATGCATTAATATAATATACACCAATACCATGTAGTTTATAGAGAAGAAAGGTTTTTCCCGCTAACTAATGATAGACAAAAATGAAATACACTCAAATATTAAATTACCATAACCTTAAGAGTGGGTGGAAGAAGAGAAAGAGTGAATGAAAGTTTGCGAGAGAGAATGAAAGAAACAGACGACCATAAAAGACACGGAAGGGGTTGGAAAAAACTGCGGAAATGAAATATTCATAGATAGAAAAGATATCAAAAGACAAGTTAACTATGTACTGGAAATCCCCCTTCTTCTTTTTTACCTCCTTCTGTCCCTCTTCTTCTTGCACGTGTCTGTCTGTCTCATCTTCGCCATATCACTTCCTTCTCTAAAGTATTATTTCAGTCTAATTAAAGAATACGAAAACGAGCCGAGGTAATTATCAAAGTATGCATTAAAACTTGTCAGTTTTTGAAAGAAGTTAGTGGCAGAGGAGGAGGAGGAGGAGAATAGGAGCCAAAACAGGGGTTCCTTTCTTTTGTCATCATTAGATGACACACACACACACAAGAAAAATGCAAAGAAAAGGAAGAAAAAGGTACAAAAGGAAAAGTGAGAGGGATGGTTTGGCACACGGCATAGCCCTTCCTTTCGTCTTTGCACGTTCTTTCAAGTTTGTAGAAGTTGTTCTTCTTTCTTTTGCAAGACAATTGCGGTCCTCATCCTATATATATATAGGCAACACAAAAAATGTTTGAAAAACTTTCCCTGACGTATGGAATGAGTTTATGAATAATGAAAGATATGAAATTAAAATCGGGAATAAATGTATATTTTCATTCTAACTAGGAAAGGACAAAAAAGAATCACAAGTTGAGTATTTCAGTACATTTACTATATTAGTAAGGAAATCTTTCTTCCTACTCATAAAATATATAACGAAAAAAAAAAAAAGATCTTCAATGATGTGACTCTAGACTCCTTCTTATCCTTAACTTTTCATAAAGTTTTGATGACGAGGAAAAGAGTTTTCTATTTAAAAGTTTAATGTAGTAATCTTTTTGTTCACCTTGAGCTCTCTTTGTAGACATCTCATCAGTGTTCTTTTAGTAGGAAAAGTATTAGAAAATATTTATGTCTGACAATCATGTTGGGACTAACATTTATCATTATATAAAATTGCCAGTGGAAAAAAAAAAAAACTTCTTCAACTATATTCTATCATCAAGAGTCATTACTTGTATTGCGTTCAATATTTCATATATATATATATAGCAATTAAGTACAGGATGAACCAAAAGTCCGATAACCCCTTTATAGTATTTCGAGTATGGATGTTGATAATCTGAAGTTAATAACATATATTAACACAAGATACATATTATTAGATGAACTTATAGACAACACTTTATTCCAGACTGCCTGTGTATACCATCATTTTCGAACAGAGAATACATCGCCACTAATCACGGTGTGAAATTCAGCGCAGCATTACTGAAATGATCATAGCCAATGCATTTCCAACGGCTTTTTAAAAGTGTGTCAGTTGTAGGGTAACGAGCGCTGTCAAATTTTAATTTGATATATTCCCACAATCGATTATCACATGATGGCAGATCGGGACTTCCGAGAGGTTAGTCCAGGAGCGCGGCTAACTGTGAAGAGATTTGCCCTTCATTGAGATATTTTCTCACGGCAAGTGAGTAATATGCCTTCGCTCCGTCTTGCTGAAACTATACTCGACCGACAAGTTCTGAAATCTGTCTTGAAGGATACTGTAACTTTCAGCTCGCCCTGTAGGTATACAATATTAACGTCAAAATTGGAATTCGAATTTTAAGAGAGTAAATGATAAAATTAGTACTATAAAGAACATTAACCATTCAAAGTAGTTCCTCTTTTTTAACACCGCATTTTTGTTATTGATATATCAACGAGATAACATTAATGGGATGGAATAGTTTATCCTGACGTGCTGAATTATAGACGTTTAAATTCTATTACGATGTCTATGCTTCATATATATGATAATTTTAGGCAATATTAGATCGATATCTTAAAAATAAGTTCATTGTCGCCCATTTCGCGCAACAATTTGTCATAAGCTGTACGATTATCTACCATTTTAGACAAAGCGAGAATTTTTCTTTCACCTAATCTTCATCTTATGTTGGCTCTACTAATTTCTTCGAAATTCCCATTTATCCCTTATTTGGGAAATATACATACTTCGCTCTTACAAATCAAAAGATTCATACTGTCCTAAATTTGGTTTAGCTAAGTTTTAATTGACCTCAGGGCCAAGTTGCAGGGAAAATTTAAACTTCATTATAAGAATAAATCATCCCATTGAATCTTAGCATAGATGAAATAATCGTAAGATGTTAAAAGTGGGCTTTGTTGTTATTTGCTTATCTTCCAAATTTTCTCCAACATGTATACATATTTTGATGGAATTTTCAGCCAGTCAGAAAATACCTCTGTTCTATGTATGAACCTTTCTTACTTTATATACCTGGGTATAATTTAATTGAACTTTCAGCTAATCAGAAATGAAGTTTGTTTTTATTTATATAACGCTTTTTATTTTCTATAAAAGTGACTTTTAATTGACTTTTCAGACAATTAGAAGGGGTTGTTATCTTCCAGTGCAATGCAGAAAAAGTTTTATGTTAACAAATTTGTTTTCCCGATTAAAGAAATCAATATTTTAAGTGCAATACTATTCCAAACTTTCAAGATATACTATTTCCAAGAGCGTTTCTTTTACGGAAGATTTTTTGTACAAAATAGCTGTAGTAGTTTCGAAATAAATGATAGGTGTCTAGTTGTAGATATTTTACAGTAAGGGAAAAATATAACAGATTTTTCTGAGTAAGTGTTTCTCAGAAGGAGGAGTAAAAATGTTTGAATGAGTGACTTGGAACTTTAAATATCATAGGTATTCTCCCAATATTGGCAGGTCACTTGCCACGACTGAGAGGCTTCCATGCTTCACTGTCTTCCGCTAACCTCTTGATCCTCATGTAATCTATTTTTCTCTTTTGAAATCATTCATTAATTGTAGTCTCCTTCGCCCTCTTCCTCTCTTTCCTATCATCATACCCTCAAGCACGTCCTTCATGATACAGTTTCTTCTTAGCCAATGTCCCAACCATTTTCTCTTCCTCTTCTCAATAATACCGAAAATTGTTCTTTCCTTCCCCACCATTTCTAACATTCATTCGTTTTCCCCTCGATCCAGCTAATTCTCTCCATTCTTCTGCACACCCACATTTCGAAAGCTTCCAGTTTCTTTCCATCATTTTTCCGTAATGTCCATGTTTCTGCTCGATACAGTACAATACTCCATCACACGAAGAATTTTTTGATTTTTTCTCAACTTTTTATTCAAGGTGCCACAAAATAATATGTTCTTATTCCTAAAGGTTTCTTTCGCCATTCCTATGCTTGCTTTTATTTCACGTTCGCACTTTATATCATCACTAGTAATAGTAGTCAGGTATCGAAAACTAGTCACCTGTTCTATTTTCATCTCTCCTACTTCTATATTTGACACCGACCGCTTCGTTCCAATCACCATTGCTTTTATCTTTTTACTGGACTTTTATTTTTAATATTTATTAGTTTAAAAGTTCTTGCATGACACTTTTGTATTTGGTCCAAATGGTTCCAGCTTCTCTCGTCCAGTCTCTAAGCCCTACGTATTTCTTATCAATTTAAAATGCCCCTTAAGAATAACTGTAAACAGAAATTGTTATCTTGTCGAAAACAAATATCTTTTTTTAATGAAACACTTTACTTTTTATTAAAGCTTTTTAAAATTGTTTTAATTAAAGACTTTTTTAATATCTCAAAATTGTGGTTTAGCTCAATGACATTTAAAACATCACCTTAATTTTCCACTTTTAATTTGACTTTTGGCACTGGAATATATCACAAATATTTGTTCTTGTAAAGTTAAACGAAACAACTTAATGTAACAAACAACATTAACGTAGTTTTTTTTTTTTTTTTTTTTTGCAAAAACTTTAATAAGGAATTATGTATGAACATAAAATTCTATAGCAATACCATTTCTAGTACATATTTTAATCACATTACATGACAGAACTAATATAGGAAAGGATATAAGCTAACTAGTAATGGAGGAATATCAAGAATAAAAAAAAGTTTGTAATCCATTTTCTTCTAAAAGCAAAGTGCGCGAAAATTAGATCATGAAAAATATAAAGCTATAATGGAGAGAATCTATTTATTTCTAGACCTAAAATGTTTACTGTGCACTTAATTTTACTGTATTTGTACCCTCATCACTCATTACAGCTAAAGAAACAAAAAGTACATACATATATACCATTTCCGTTAATTAATACTATATGTATAAGCTTGTAGTACTATATACGCATACTTTGACATGACTGAATTCAGCAGCGAAAAAGCAACGCGCCCCGTTTGTGTGCACATAAAAAAAGAAAACTAGAACAGGGAGTAAAATGCTCAACAAATAGATATATACTAAGCTGCTTTCAGCAAGTAAACATCACTTGTATACGGCAAACATTTCTCTGGCTTTACAAATCACACAACACCACCAACGAGCGAGCGAACGAGAGAGAGCGAGAGATTATGTGATAGAGTTGTGTCTATTTAAGTTGTCTGTCAATTTCAACCCACTTTGAGTCCATCACCAGGTTATTTAACCAAGATAACGCATCCATACACACACACACACGCACACCTATAAAGTATTATGCACACTTCACTTGACATCAGTATGCGCAAGTTTAGATGAGAGCAAGCCATTAGTAGTTACCGTGGTAACACTGATTTTTCTTTTAATTCTTTCTTCCTTTTTGCTTCGCTTTCGATTATAGATTATCAACAATATTCGCTGCTCTTACGTTATGCTCTATTCTGACTAATAAACACATTGCCTTGGATGCTATTTAGTTGTTGTAACAAGGCTTTCTTTTTCCTTTCTTGATTATAAGCTGAATACATTTGGTTACCATAAATGTGATGGTAAGTTCAAACAATATATCGAATGTGATAATCACTCAACCAACAATAAATCCGGAGACTGAAAATGGCTGAGAATGAATATTGTTTGCTGCATTTTCATTTGTAAACGACATTAGAGTATGCCCGGAAAGTGTTCCATTGCGCAGTCAGCAGTTACCAGATGGATGGGTTGTAAATGGTGTTAGTTATTCTAATAGCTACAAAAGGAACAAAATGTAATGCTGATAGAGCAGAGTCCTATAGATAAATGTGATATATAACAATTTTAATCGTATTTACAAATCTTATAATCAGTATACACGAAATACACATTTACATAAATTTCACACAGTGTTCGGTTGATTTTCTAAGATTTAATGTATGTCTTTTTTCTCTGATGCATAAAAAGTTTTGGTCTCATTTGACAGTTCTGGGTATGAACATCCTTGAAACTATAAGAAGTCAGGGTGTTTTATATCGCAGAAATATTAGTTGACATGTAGAAATGACTACTTGTGTGATGAAGCCATAATTATACAGTTTTTATATACATAGTATTACAAATCCTAATTATCAACCTATTCTACTCCAGCTCTTAATTTCCATTTTGTCACAACTCTTTTTCAACTACCAGGGAAGGAATTGGCCGCCTTACCGTGTTCTACTAGCTCAGTAACTAAATATCTAGCTAGAGTAAGTGAACTTGGAACTTGCCCTCAGGCAGAACAATCAGACATATACAGACAGGACTAAAGAGACAACTTAAACATATTAACATTATATCATAAGTAGTACCTTCTGGACATCTCACTTGATATGCAATAACACTTTTTCCCTTCTTTGTTCGTAATAGGTAGACAATAAATTACACTTCATCCTCGCTTAATATTTACTTTGAAAGATATGAATGAAATATTTAATTCAATCATGTTTACTTTGTAAGTTAAACTAGTTGTCATTTTTAGCACAAAGATTAAAATAGAATTTGAGAATAGTTTTCAGTTTGTCTCTCCAAAACTTAATAACAACCCAGTACTTATGTTATGAAATAAAAAATATTTTGTAGTATTTTTTAACAGCAAAAATAAATAAATAATAACATATATATGTACATAAAATTAAAATAAATAATAGATAAATAAAACCATAATTTTCCGAACAAATATTCTCCAAATTATCCATTTAAAACTATTCTGTTCATTTCTAGATGTTTATAATTTCGTATCTTCCATATTAGTTATGTATACAATTAATCACTGTAAACAGAACGTATAAACCCCTATAATATATTAAACGTTGCATTTTTCCTAAGTACAGACTGTATATAATTAATATTGAACAGAGTAAATTTAAGCCTCAAGGATCTCTGCTCCAACTTATAGATTAGCCTAGATAAGGAACACAGTTTACTTCAACCTTAATTCCATGTAAATTAAACTTGGACTCTTTTCGAAAAATGACTACATGAAGTGAAGGACAAATGGCAATTGAGGCAAGTGAAAGTTTATATTATACAGATTCAATTTAGAAACAAATTTATCTTTAAAAATTGTTATTTAAGTATGAATACCAGAATGCAGAACGTGTCTTGCAAATTTCACTATTTGAAGACACTTATTTATGTTGCATTTCGAAGAAACGGTTTGAGACAATTTAAGTTTACAGTGTACCTTATAAATTGCGATGAAATATAAAATCTCACAAAAGATAAATCTTTTAATTGGACGAGTCTTCCAGGTTTTTTTTTTCCCCCAATCTGGTGCTATATGACCAAGTCATTGATTTATTTAGTTAACCACGTGCTAAGAGTTTGATGAAGATGGAATGATTTCACTTCAGAAAGTCCGATATAAATTAGGTTGTGTGTTCTTATGATATTGATTTTAAAAAGAAAAGTCATATGAAATACGAAAATACCGGAAACTTATTTGTACATAAATAAAAGTGTTTTAATGCTATGCACATGTTATGATGGTATTATTCTATAAAAGTAGAATTTATATATATATATATATATATATATATATATATATATATAGAGAGAGAGAGAGAGAGAGAGAGAAAGAGAAAGAGAGAGTAGTATATATACATAGATATACTAAGGTTTACGACACTAAAATTATATCGTTGTAGAATATATCTACAAGCATATATATACCTACACCTACGTGTATCATTGGGCGCCATAGACGTAAACACATACGCATTTACAGTAATATTTACAAATATTCTCTCTCTCTTTCTGTTTCTCTCTCTCTCTCTCTCTCTCTCTCTCTCTCTATATATATATATATATATATATATATATATATATATATATATATATATATATATATATATATATATATATATATATATATAGTATATTCACATATGCTTTTACGAGAGACGATGATATTGCAAATATGCTGTGATAAGTGAAACATGATTCTGTTTCTTCTTCCCACATACGTTTTATTTGAAGAAGTCACGTAGACAAACTTTTTGAAGACAAACGAAGAAGATGTCGGAAATACTTGAAAACTATACAAGCATTATAACTTGTTCCTCTCCCTCTCAACTCCCCTCGATCGCCACTCATCTTCTGCCACTAAGAGTCAGGTCGAGCATTTTATTTACTTTTCATTTCAGATCATGTAAAGTTTCCTCTTCCCCCCTTTTATTTCTGTTTCTTCCCTCTTTAGAATACTTCTGCATAACTTTGGAGATGAAAAAAAAAAGAAGAAAGTTTTAGTTGCTTGTCCTCTACACCTCTGGTGCAAAGGGTCAAGGGTTCAATTTCCAACTCAACTCCGCACGAATTTTAGTGAACAAATACTAGCGTTCATGACTCTGCTAAGAGTTCTCTCGTTTTTGTTTTTGTTTAAATCGGCATCATCACTTTTGGTTGCAGAGCTTACTTACTCTTCGCTACCTCTCAAGAGATCTACGGCAAAGACATACAAGATACATCATTAACATATCTAAATTCCTAACGATCAGTTCTTCCAAAGATAGCCAGTCTTCAACAAATAAATGAACTTACAAAATATATTTTTAGCATAATTTGTCATTCAAGAGGTATTTTAAGTAGTAAATATGGAAGTTATATATATATATATATATATATATATATATATATATATATATATATATATATATATATATATATATATATATATATATATAAGTTGAGAATTAAATTCCCTTATTTTCGGATAGACATAAAACTTGAATAGTGTCCATTGTAAATAGGACATCGTAACTTAGAGAAGCTGGCATGAGAGGGGTTTAAGTTCTGCTCACTATGAAAGAAGCCCCAGTTTGAAGGGAACAAGCAGGATTGGCACTATGCGATTTGAATAATACTTGATAGATAAGTAGAGAAAATTCTTCTTGTTTTATCTAAAGAAATATAAAGGAAAGTATACCTAGGTATATATAGTTCAACAGGATTAACAAAATATTTATCTATAAAATTTGAATATAATTGAGTGAGTCGTTTTTGAAGAAAATTGTCTGATAAAACGTCACCTCCGAGAGTAAACTACCTCTTGTGATAGGGACGTTAATGAATCATTTATTTATGAAATATAAACAAAATCGAGTGAGTCGTTTTCAATGTTTTCCATGAAGATCACATATTATATTATGGACTGTTAATAAAATATTGAGTTATGAAAAATAAGCAAAATCGTTAGTCGTTTTTGAGAGAATCCTTTTTTAAAAATTTACACTCCCTTGTATACAGCCCTTACTTTGGAGGGTACGAAGAAACTTCGAAACTTCCATGGTGAATCTTTCAGGAAACTTTCTACGGATATGTTGAACTATGGCCTCTAGGCGACTGTCCATACATAGATACATGGGAATGAATGAATGCTTGATCGGTTGAACGAATAAATGGACGGGCACCATTTTTTTTTCGTTATATAGTGGCCATTGAACATGCGAATTCAATGACACATCAAATTCGTTTTCTTTTCTTCATGATCATCATACTTTCTTCTCTACTATCGTCGGTGAAAGTAAAAATATATTTAATTAAGGTAAAATTAACTTTAACTAATTAAAAATTAAGACAAATATATACTGAAATTCATATGAAGTACTAAAACTGCCTATGAAATATGCACTAGACATATGACCATTAGAACAAACTCTGTCTTTGAAGTTAATTGTAATGTCCTGTATTTTAGTGATGTGCTATAATGAAGTACTTATTGAAAATAGTGGTTTTTTAGATTTCAACTAGCTGAACCTGCGCTCTCTACACACCGCATTATTCACATATGAGCATGAACCTCCTTGTCATTCCTCACATCTGTAGATGTCTCTTTACAGACACAAGTGAAAGACGTCTTGATAAAAATCGGCAAAGGGTACCATAAACGGGAGATTTTCTTCGATTACTTATTCAATATCTCTCGCCGTTTGCAAGATTTGAGCCTACTTCCGGTTGGAGTTTCTAATTCAGTGTTTTCTTTCTTCTTGCATGCAGTATGTAATAAGCAAATACATTACATACACAGTTAATTATAGTATCAGCGATATTTGGTGTTCATTGGGCAAAACACTACAAACAATAAAGATTCCTCTTAGACTGCAGAAATTGTTATCTGTCGTTTTTAATTATCATTTGGCCATGAAACAAATGTCTGAGAGATATACAACCCCTGAATACAACTGCGTCGTGTTGGAATGTATAACTCGTAGGATATGATTTTTTAAAAATTCAACACTTCCAGTGTACCCTTAAAAATGTAATAATGAAATAACGGCCATGTTTTTTTAATATTTCAATTAGAACTGAACAATCTACACACAATTTGGAATCGACTAGTGAAAACGGTACATTTCTAGCCTTGTGGTTTTCGAGATCTCATTGTCGAAAGATTGGAGACAAACTTATACCGCCTTATGCAGAGTCGTTTTAACGTATGGTTAGCGTCATACTAAAGGCCTGACTACTGCACGAAACATATGTTAGTCGAACTCTTTAGTATGACATTAATCACACGTCAAAACGACTCTGCATAAAACCTATAAACTTTTTTTAGGAGACAAACATATAAACCTAGCATTTTAATATATAGACTAGCTGAACCTACCCTTTCTACACAGTGCATCCTTCACTTACGAGCATGAATCTCCTTGTTATTCCTCATATCTGTACATGTCCTTTTACAGACACAAGTGAAAGACTTTTGAACTTGCACGGCGAAATTACTGCAAAATACGTTTTATTTCTGTAATTTTTCCTGCACTGTATGTTTTTCCTTTATTAGTGGGCATTAATTTCTGTCTAGGTCGTCGAATAAATCAATTTCGTTGTGCACTTTGGTTCGTTACAGCCATTAGGTTAAAGTATGTAATATTTGGCTTATAATTTCAGGTGGCCCGATAGTGTAGGGATAACGCAAGACCTTATGAATAGTACAGCTATCTAACATAGGTTCAAATCCTGTTCACGCCAAAGTTATTTTTTTACAAAGTGATTGTGAAGAATCGACTAATCATACTGGAAAGGCAATACGTAAGAATGTGGGAGCAAACACCTGTATCATGATAGAAACGATTTACGAATGTTGGTTGGGAAAGGGTAAGGGAATTACCAGGACATTCCAAAGACATCATTGATCTGCAGTATACACTTTTCGTGTTCTAGTTCTCAGAAAGAAACACTACACCATTTGTTAAACGAAGTTTGGTTAAAGCAATCGGTGGTGTAGTGGTAGCGTGCTAGACTTCCAAATGGAAAATCTTGGTACGATTCCCCATCAGGTAGTATGATTTTTTCGCATAAAATAATGGCTGCAAACAGAGATTCATCTCTTGATGGAGAACTTACAAAGCATCACTGGCGATAATTTGAGTAAACAGTGTGTGCGTTCTACATCATATACTGCAATGATAAGTATGTTTCATATTTATATTCGTCCCCCTCCCTCTCTCTCTTTCTTGACGTTTCCCTGCCCTGTCTTTGCATCTTTCACTTCTCTCCCCTCTCTCTCTCTCACGCACACACGCACTTCATGTTCCAAAGTTAAAACGAAGCAAAAGCTCGATATACCTGGTCTGGAGAATCTTATTAACTGGGAACTTCGGTGTCGTGTTTTTCGTGCTCTGGGGTAACATTCCCAGCCCTGGTCATCTCTGACAGTAATACTGTTTAAACGCAAGGGAATAAGTAAAATCTCTTTTTTATCCTCTGGGTTACCGAGTCTCAATCTTATTACCGGGTCACTACGGATTTGAATCCTCGACCCAGTAGTGGTCTACATCATCCGACTGACACGATGATCCGTTTGAGCTCTTAACGTGTTCATTCTATCTGTGCAAATTACGTTATATCTGGAAGAGATTAAATCAATACTGGATGTTCGGAACAGATAAATCTTCGGAAAAGACTAGACAATGTTAACCTCTTTGGTTATTTGAAAACATAATTTTATTTATACTAGTTCGACACAAAATTTGTTTCAATCCTATAATTCAATGTCTTTCATTCACGTTAAAATTTGAAACATGCTACATCTATGAGGAACATAAACTTTTGCTTTCGAACATTTGTAACTTTTCATTATGATACAGTTTGAACTTTTAATATAAGGTATCTCTGATAGAAATTTAGCAGTAAAATAGCACTCTTGTATTTTCTTTCTTTCTTTCTTTTTCTTTTCGTTTCTTTTCTTTTTTTGTTCAGTTTGCATTAGTAGTCCGCTATCTACTGGGGATATGACCAACGCTATCTACTGGGTATATTAGAATGTGTTTTGGATTAGTACGTCCAATGAACACTACCGAATTTTCAATCGAACCACGCGGAAACAAAGCATGTGTGTTAAACGTTTGACATTATCCTAAATGTGTCTCGGAGTTATACAGCTCTACTGGAAATTGAGTATGCTATCCATTATGAATGTGACATAATGAATGTTTAAAGTATCCTCTATATATTCGAATAGTTCTGAAAAAATATGTGAAAACATGCGTTATTTCTATATTACTGTTGGATTTCCGGAAACGGAACTTTATAATGTTAGGTTCTTTTCTTAATACGTTTGAATTCCAAAGTCTTATCTGTTCTCCCTTTTCCTTTTCTTCATCTTCTTCTTTTCTCTCTCTCTCTCTCTGCTTCATTTTTGAATCTCTGTGTAATAGACATCCATTGGTTTTAACTTTTCATTGTGTGTTTCAGTTTCTCCCTACATCAATTTATGAATGTTGTTTCGTCTCGGTTTTGTTATTTCATTTTATCGAAACTAATACATGTGTAGTTTGAAATTAGAATTGCGCTCATATCGTTAGTTACTTTTAGTATGGAAGAGAAGAAAGGAGGAGAGAGAGGGGGGTCTCTTTACCTGACACGATTATGGGATAAGGAGGTGTATATTGGGTGACCTAACTGCACGGCGTTAGCTGTCACAATTTTTTTGATGCGGAGTATATAAAGGATTCTATATAATATATATCTGTTCTAAATTTTATTATGTTGTTAGCACTGATTTCTATTTAATTTTGGCTTTCATTGACCTGTTGTAAGTTGCTCTTTGTCTCCATACTAGTTACTTTCTTACAAAGTTTGTGTGATATCGGTCACTTTAAAAGAAATCGTTATTTTCAGGTCTGGTTATATTTGAGGAACAAGAATTCTAAATTCGTTAAGTTGATCGACTTACTTAAAGCGAATATCAAACATCTTGTGTAAAAATATCATTTCCTGTATGATTCGTCTCTGTTGTAGATTTAGTGTATTGAAGTTCAGTTTAAAAGTTGATTGTTATGTGTTATTGAATATAGAAATTCCCTTGTATGTTAAATATCGTCTGAACTTTTTCTAATTCGGTTATATTTATTCTTGAATTGGGACTCAAAATAAAGACTACGTGTTTGAACTTGGTACTATTAATATTTTAGGACTTTTTTACTACCAGCCTGATTTGTATACGCGGGATGAATTATACAATTTATATGAGCATTAAATGTTATATTTCCAACATGTACTACTAAATCTTTCACATTTCCCGGAGATGGAGTACTAATATTGTTGGTTTCGTATGAGAAGTGAATTGGAGTTTTAGGGTTTGCGAAGGATATGTTATTGCAATTCCCAATATCAATACCAAGAGTATTGGCTCTAAACCACTCAAGTACTGGATTTAAGTATCTTCAACCTACTTTCAGTCATCCAGTATTTTTCTGCTAGATACATTTTAAAGCTATCTGCAAATAATAATGTCTGTTAATTTTTCTTATACTGTACCAGATCATTTATAAACATAAGGAATAATAACATACCTAAATTGGACCTCTGATGCACTTCTGACAACTAAATATTCTGATTCTAATTTTTATATAAAATAAATTGATTTTTCCAAGTAAAATTTAAATAGATTAATTAGTTCAGAAAAAATTTAAATTGATAGAGTTTGTAAAACAATCTATCATGATTTACACTATCAAAGACTTTTGCAAAGTCTATATAGATTACATATACTAAGTATTATAAATATAGATTACATATAATTTTACACGGAGAAAATTTGTTATCGTTCATTTGTCATCAACGAAACTATTTTGGAATTCTGCTAATGGTAGTTTGATGTGATTCATTACATGTTAAAGTAAAGTAGTTTAAAATATGTTTAAGATGAAGAGAGTTAAAACCCAGAACTTCCCCTTGTGTACGCTACTGTGTCTATATAAATACCAACAAAAATTCGCTAACTAACGTCTACCAAAAATTTCTCCTATGTTTCATTATTGTTTCCAGTGTAAAGTAACTCCGTAGCTATTAGGGATGGCCGGATCCGGATCTGGCCGGATCCGAAGATCCGGATCTGATTGGGTCCGGATCCTTTATATCCGGATCTCGGATCTGGATCCGGATCTCGGATCTGGATCCGGATCTCGGATTTCGGATCTGGATCCGGATCTCAGATTTCGGATCTGGATCCGGATCTCGGATTTCGGATCTGGATCCGGATCTCGGATTTCGGATCTGGATCCGGATCTCGGATTTCGGATCTGGATCCGGATCTCGGATTTCGGATCTGGATCCGGATCTCGAATCTCGGATCTGGATTCGGATCTCGGATCTTGATTCTTATCCAAACCCACATCCCATCCAAATTATGATAAACATGAATATCTAAAATTCGCCGAAAGTAATTTCACGAAGTCCTGACAGTGAAGAAGAGAACAGAAAATTAAGACGAATATTGACAAGTCTATTTGTTTCCTTCATTCTACTCTAAAGATCAAATGTTTGGCTTACTTAAGAAAAAAAATGATCCGGATGAGAGCTCAAATGTCGAATCTAGTTCCACTCGGTTGCAGGACCGAGATGAATATTTAAAATTCCTATTGACAGTTAAGAAAACATAAACAGTTAAGACAAGTATTGACTACTTTTTACGTAAATTTATCTTGCTCAGTCTGCTCAAAATATCAAATGTATACCCTACAATTAGATTTAATAATTATTTAGTAAATCACAATATGAGCACCGAGAATAAACTATGAATTTTGGTGCCTCTTATCTAGATTTGAAATTTCGGATTCATACATAGAATCAGGCTGAAAAATAAATATTTGAGATCTGGAAACCGAAACATGTGCTAGTACCAAGATCGTAGCCGTTTGTACAGTGGCGTATTTACGATTTTGTTTCGGGGGGAGGCTTTGCTAACTTTCGGAGGGAGGCTTTGCCTGAAAATGTGAAAATTCTGCAAGATATTTCATATAGTTTACTATAGTAAGTAAGATTTCGGGGGGGGGGCGGGCTTAAGCCCGGAAGCCTCTCCTCTAAATACGCCATTGCGTTTGTACCTAGGTAATGCGAGCGGAAGGCACTTGCACTAATTCCGCATTTAGTTTGAGGAACACGAGAAATTAAAAACAGATAAATATTCTTTTTTAGGAGTAAGTCGCGCTTTAACATGACTTTTCATGAGTGTTGTGTTCAAATATGAAAACTGTAATGACAACTTGTTTGAAATAAAAACCTTTTCATTTTTAACAATAAAATTAGGTACTTTCACATTGGAGAAAAATTAGCAAGGCACGTACCACTGATTAGGGTGCTGATTCTTATGGAAGCTTTCACTTGAACCGGAAGATTTCCGCATGTTAGTATCGGATTGCCACAATTCACCTTGCTGAAAGACGTGGTTTATCAGGAGGTCGGACAAGATTCTTTTGAACGTAGCCTGTAGACTGCTTCTAGTCTCAATTATTCCCATATAACAAGACTAACCATACATATAGTTGGTTCGAAATGAGTTAAAATATCACTAATTGACCTCAATGGGATAATCGCGATTTAAATATTCGTAAATCAGAAAAGATGTGAAAGTTAAGCTTTAAAATAAATCCGATAATTTTGGTATGAAAATATTTATATGCAACCTAATGATAGCAATAAAACTCCTTACGTAGCATTTTCAAAGCTAAGATTGACACTTATCTTCTTGAAGAGGGTTTACGGCAACATAGAATATTACAAATCCAATTATTATAAGTAGTACCTCTGACAGCCCTGAATTTCACATCACCATCGCCCTTCATCCTGACAAGTGGGCAATTCACTTACCCACAATGACTTTTCAGGCGTTCCAGTGACATCAATATCTCAGTTTGGGTTTGGGATCATGCTTCGGTGAACCTTGACTATCACCATCAGCAGCTATTAGAGAATCAGAACTTATTTCTGTATTAGATAATGTGGGTAACTATAGCTTTTCGTGTATAGAAGTCGGAGAGTGTATGGTATTATCGCACGAAATATTTGATACATAAAACTTAGATTGTCAGTATTTAGGATCAACTTTTAAAATAATCAGTTACTGTAAATGTGCTACAGATTAGCCGAGAAAACCCGACAGCCATAGTCGAGTGGTCTGCGGCATTAGGCTGTGGATCCTTTTACTGTAAATGTCTTGCATTCAAATCCCGCTTCAAATGAACGTAAGCCCGATGGTAGGAACCAAAGGACTGTCGTGCCAAGAATTTAATTTGTTTTAATTATCATAAATGCCTTCTTTATTATTAAATTTTATCCAATATTTTCTTTTCAACCAGTTTGCGAAACTCAGAGCTAGCTACTTGTTTTCTTTTTAATTCATATTCATAGTTAGCACAGCTAATCACTAAGGAAAAACAATCATTTCAATAAAATTCGCCTCGCGTCTTTCGTAGCTCTAAGTTATTTTCAGCTTTTTTTTTTTAAAACAAAAAAAAGCTGAATGGCGTTTTATCACTTTGCCCTCGCTTTCCCTATTTTTTTTTTTCTAGTTTTACCTATATTTCTTTGCACGGATATTGTGCCTATATGCACGTGCTTAATGTGTTCGTTTACAAAAGCGGGCCATTTCCCTGCCACTATAGAAAGTAGAGTGCCCTGTATCAGAGAAATATTAACTGACGTATGTAAGTGAATATATCTGTGAGAAGTCATAATTTCTCAGTTTTTGCATCGCACATAGTTTCCTCATCCTCATTAATCTCTTCACCCCCGCTTCCTGAATTCCAGTTCTGGTATTCTTTCTTGAGCAAGGCCTATGTAATGGGAGACTGATGTCTCATGTAGGCTTATTAACTATATCATCAGCAATAAAGAAAGTAGGGTTTAATTTGCACTAATTTTAGAACATTACGTTAATTAAATAATAATAATAATACGGAGTGAGCTCAGGCTACTTGTTAGGATTCTTGCTTTGCAATTGGATTAAACCGAGTTCGAATTCGGAGACCAGCTATCCTGACTGAGGATTTTCCAGGGTTGTTCCTCAGTTATACTGGGCAAATGCAAGGTTAGTACCTTGATCTAAGGCTCTGGAGACCTTCCTTCCATTCCTTTCCCAATGTTTTCATCTGTTGATTATTACAGTGTAAAGTGGCCTCTGAGGATGTATCTGGTAGCTTATAGTAAATAAACAATAACGACTTAATATATCTTCACGAAACGTGTGGGTTAATTTAACTATAGCCTTACAGTCACAATAGATAGCTAAAGTTTTAATATTAATTTCCTGACTTTTAAATACTATTTTCATATTGTTTCAGCTTTCAATTATCTCATGTATGTTCCACCGAGAATTGAACCTGAGATCACATGAACAAATGCGAATATGTTAAATATTTTTGAACACTAATATACAAAACACAAAACGCTTCAATGATACGATGCATGGATATGTTTTGGTTACGTCCTGCAATGTATGATTAAAGAAACCTGGAGGGTGAAGAAGAAATAACAGAAATCTCTTTTATATTTACTCCTTCAACAAACTCCTGACCTCAGAAGGGCAAGCCATAAGTTAGGTAATAAAGTCGTACAACGAACACTTTTATTAATACTAATAATACTACACAACCATATCGCTCTCCTGAAATTCTCGTGTGTATGTTTAAAGATCTACTGTTGTTCCACGCCAACCAGTCTATATTTTTTGTTGTACCTTCGAAGTGAAAGATTTGTTGATGGTTGGACTCTAGTGAGTCAGAAACTACTATTAATAAAGAGTTTGTTTTGTCCAGTATTCCTGCGATTAGAAGGGTCTTATTTAAAAGATATTTCATTTGTATATGAGAAAATAAGAAAGTTTATATAAGAAAGTAAATATTGCAAGGTTAAAATAACATAAAGAACAAAGGTAGCACAAACGTGTTATGGAAACATTTAAAAGCACAGCATCCTACTATATTAGTAAATCCGAAAAAAGTTTTGACGAATTTTAGATATTCAATTTTATCATCACAATTTCAGATGTAGGTTTGGATACGAATCAATATCTGAGATTCGGATCCAGATCCGAGATCCGAGATCCGGACCCAGATCCGAGATCCGAGATCCGGACCCAGATCCGAGATCCGAGTTCCGGATCCAGATCCGAGATCCGGACCCAGATCCGAGATCCGGATCTGAGGTTCGGATCCGAGATCCGGATCTGAGATTCGGATCCGAGATCCGGATCTGAGATTCGGATCCGAGATCCGGATCTGAGATTCGGATCCGAGATCCGGATCTGAGATTCGGATCCGAGATCCGGATCTGAGTTTCGGATCCGAGATCCGGATCTAGGTCCGGATCCGGCAAGATCCGGATCCGGATCTCACTGGATCCGGGATATCCGGATCCGAAAATTTTTGGCCATCCCTAGTAGCTATCTCGAGAACTACTTATATAATTATCTCTAGAACTACGCCAATTGTTCGTTTATTTATATAACACATAAAATACATTTAACATAGCTCAATTCTTAGATATAGTGGCAGTGGCGGATTAAAGGGGGGCTATAGGGGCTATAGCCCCCTTGACGCTCAAGTATACACTGGATAAAATGGACTTCAATCCTGCTTTACACTGGATAAAGCGGTAAACTATGGTTTACCCCCTCCCTTTTTCATATCCTGGATCCGCCACTGGTGTCAGGTCTAAATATACTTCTACTAAACTCAAGAAACACGTTAGTGAAGTTAGCAACAATTTATATCGAGAAAGGGCAGTCAAGACTTTTCCGCAGGATTGTTCAAGCACATTAGTCGAAAACAAAGTAAGAGAGTATTATTTTCTCTTTCCTTGAGTTTTCCTAATGCATTTGGACAACTACGCGGAAAAGTCGTCGCTGGCCTTTTTTGATATAAATCATTGCTAACTTCACTTCCGTGTACTAAATATCTACGGAAGTTAGGACCATGCGCTAGTTAAGCTCTTAGTACATCAATAGAAACTATTTTGAACAGGAGCCAATATGTCTATGATTAAATAAGTAAAGGTTGAACTCCCTCCGGGACAGGCCATGAAGTCCCAAGGGCTCTATTTGGAGATAACGGTTCTACACTTTCTTCTCTTCGATATTCATTGAGGCTGGCCCTACTCAGAACACTAAGACAAGGGAACGGGTGAGATAATTTTTATTGGATGTAACTTGAGTCCATTTCACAATCTTGACTGTTGATTTTTCGAACATATATTTATCTAAACAAACAACGGAAAGTGTTAAGGTTGCCCGAGCCCCTCGCATCTTGGCCATTCCCTGGTTAGAGGCCTGCACGGAGTTGAAGGAGTCCACACAACCCTCTGGTCACTTTACTTCCACATGTTGCCCTAGGCACCCATTTCAAAGAGGCTGATGCACCTCAGAGTCATATTGGAACAACGTTAGAACGAGAAAAATGTACCGCCCTTAGTAAGAATCGAACCTGGACCGCCCCTTTAGTAAGCAGTTGCCTCACCGATTATGTCATCTAAATTGCGCTCGCTATATTTAAATAAAAACAATCTTTAATCTTTTTTTTAATTTTTAAGTGAAAACTTTATTGTGAAGAACGCTAAAGAAACGACAGACTTTCTGTAGAATGTTGAGGAAAGGGGGCATGAGAGGGAAGAAGGGAACTCTAGAGTTGGTCGGTAGCATCAATTTGCTGGCGCGCGGCACTTGTCATATGTCAGTCGCGGCAATTCACGTCACCGGTCACGTGCCAACGATAGATGGCGCTTTGAAACAGGCGTGGGATTCCATGCTCCCTTTCCCCCAAGAGGCACAAAAGAAGTGAGGAACAATGAGGGAGGCAAATGATTCGAAAACTGTGTGTGGCTGTTATGCGAACAATGCAAAGGTGCATGAAGATGAATGATACGGAGCCTGTGAGGCGTAGAGTGCCCGGAGACAACATTCACTGCAGAATGATCTCCATCGATCAAAAGGTGAACTTCATTTATTAAAGTAGTTCAGCTTCACTATACATACAGGCTATAGAATAGAAACTATACCAGGATGACGTTTCCCTTATTGAAAAACATTTCGAACCAACGCTGAATATGTATCATATACCATTAGATTGGAAAAATACAAATGTTTCAAACATTTAGAAGCACCAATTAGAGTTTCTGCTAAGTTTACCAACAGAATAATGTGTCGTTTAAATTTCTGAGCTACACAGAAAAATAGTCTATAATTGCATTTTAGTAGTAGAAATCAAAATAGACTATAAATGTTTAATTTTAAGTTTATATGGTTCGAACTGTAAAACAACGCAAACAAATATCGATTTTCTTCTTTCTTTTAAACACAAATATATATATATATATATATATATATATATATATATATATATATATATATATATATATATATATGTAAATCTTTCAGTTTAACGTCCAACGATTATGCTCTGTAGGCTAAGGAAGACGGATGACTAAGGCAAGTGAATGATGATGGAATAATTGGTGGAATGATAGTGTAGAAGGAAACGGGATACTCCGAAAAAACTCATAGACACGATGTCGTCCACCACGAACTTAGTTGACCGGGGATCGAACCAGGGACCCCCCGCACCAGAGGTAAACGTTCTACCACTGAGTCACCATTGCCCCCTAAAAAATAAATATTTGTCAAAGCAGGAAACAATACTCATTATAACATACGTTGTGAGAGAAAAAATTTAGGAGAACTATTAATATCACATATTAGAAAGAAATATTGTAAATAATAGAAGGAACATTTTTCAGGAAGTACTCAGAAGTTCTTAAGAAGCTTCATCCCGGCAATATTAAATTGCCGCTAATTTTACAATAATTATGTGATATCTTCAAATAGATAAAATATAATCAAAATGTGGAACAAGAGCGCCCTAGACAACATCATTTTACATGAAATACCGTTATCACGACTCACTTATCTACTTTCGATTTCTGGCCATTTTGAAAATCGTCATTTATTTTCGCGTTTCTAAACGGCTGGAAACGGAAAGCCACTTGGTGATTTGTGATAACTGTATCTCACGCAAAATAATATTGTCTAGGGCGCTCTTTTTCCGCATTTCAATTATCTTTTATCTATTTGAAGATATCACATAATTACTGTAAAATTAGCGGTATTTTAATTTCGCCGGGATGAGGCCTCTTAAGGACAATATTGCAGAGTTGTAAAATTCAGTAATATTAATTGTAGCCTATAGTAATCTGTACTACACAAATGTTACCACTTTGACTTGTAATTTAATACTTTGTGCAACAGCATATTATTCTTTTATGTCTTAGAACAATGGTTCCCAACCTTGTTTACTTGGTGGCACCTTAGTAGACCCTCTATAATTCATGCTTTCCCCCCTACCCTGCCGCTCGTTTATCTAACCTCTCTTGTGATTTCAAATGTAGAATTGAATTGTTCATAATAATAATAGGATCAGGAGACCTGAGTTCGATTTCCGCTGGAAGTTACTGTGGTTCGGTACCCAGTTAACCTATAGGTTCATAAAGGCCTCGCTGCTGAACAAGACGCTCAACCCTAGTCAACCAACCAAAATCTGTAATAATAATAATAATAATAATAATAATAATAATAATAATAATAATAATAATAATAATAATAATAATTTAATAATAATTTTAATATTAGTAATTCTCATCAACTTATATTTCTTTCCAGCAAAAGTCCTACATACCAGTGTGAAGCAGTATTATTATTTTTTTCCAGTTTGCTCTTAATTTTACTCAATAGCTATTTTGTTTATATGGCATTTATTATAATTTAGCATCTCGTCCCTACAACATTTGTAATTAGGAATACACTTTATTTCTCACAGTAGCTTGCATCTCCCTTGCTTGCTCTTTACACCTTCCTCCAAAGCGGCGCACCTCCAGATTGGGGATCAGTATCTTAGAAGAAAAAAAAAAACCAACGCATTGCAACTTTTAAACAGAAAATACTCTAAAGGAGAAAGTGACTTCTATTCCTGTTTGTCCCCATTATCAAGGAGATAGGTTCAAGTGCTGACAGACGACAGTAAACTCTAAACAAATAGAGCCTATTTTCATAATTTAGATCTAGACAAAAACTTTCCTTTACTGCTTAAAATTTTCGATAATTTTTCTTCCATTATTCAACTACAATAATTTTCTATTCGAAATTTACTGTATTCGTTATCTGAATAGTTATTCTGTATGTTATTCGAATAATATACTGTAGATAATATTTTACTCGAGTAATATATTGTTAATGATTTAAGACTGATACCACTTACATATCTGCATGCGGATGTTTATTTTTTTTTTTAAAAAAAAAGAGAGAAAATAAAATAAAACTTACTTCTGATATCTTTGCAGCAACTAATTTTTACACAACAAAGTCGTGAATTCTATCAAGTACCCAATAATGCTATTACCACACCAGACAAGGCATGTTAATACTTATGGTAATATTACCACTGTCGGGTTTAATTTAATAACTAGCTTCAATATCCTACGTTTTATTTTCAATTCATTCATCTAATTTCTCTATTCTTTTCCAAATGCATATTATGAACGTTCTCCTATACATGTAGGAATGTTTGTGCAGTAGCGTATGCAGAATATCGTCAAACCGGGGGCTAAGCTCCCAAGCTAAGCGTGCTCGTACATACATACATACATATATTGTATACACACACACACACACACACACACACATATATATATATATATATATATATATATATATATATATATATATATATATATATATATATATATATATATATATATATATATGGAAAATGTTCATTTTTACGTATCTTGCTCAAGGGGGTTAAAAACCCGAAAAAACACTTGCGTTCCCTACTGTGTTTGTAAAATGTCCAGAAATAATATTCAGATGTCTAGAACTCCTTTTATAACGAATGACATTACTTGATTGAGAAATCACAAATAAGAATGAATAATAATATTCTATCATGACTCCATACAATCAATCGTTTCTTTCTACCCACTCTATCCACTATAATGGTAAGGTACTTACGTTCAGTGTGAGCAACGCTCAATAAAACAGACCAAGGATGGGGAAACGAATGTAACTGCTCCCATGTTAAGACTTTCCTGCTTCAGGCTCTTATACTGTAACACTTGAGTCAAGTGATCTATTCAATCATACTTCATTCATTCTATTTCTCCATTGGTTCTCCCTATCACTGCAGGGGTCTCGCGTCCGTATAATTCTTGTATGGAAAGAAAAAGCTATAAACATTACACAGATATCAGAAAGAGAGCAGGATAAGCTTGGATACTTTCGTTACATTAGCACTAACTTTCTAAGACTTTATCAAGGAGTTTCAAATCCAAAGGTCTGTTTTGTTTATCCATTCAAGACCTCAAATAAAGAATGAAATTTCTTAACTAGCTTCCTATAATAAATATGGTGTAAGAGTATGCAGTATTTGATAAACATAGATTATGAGAACCTGAACGAGAAATAGCATCCAGAAATTATTTCACGAATTGGACCTGGGTTGGTTATCTTAGGGATCGGGACCCTTAAGAGGTTGCGAGAGGAACATATGGGGATTGCGAAGAAAGGTGAGAAAAGATAAGTGTAATTAGGATCTTGTAGCGGAAAAATATTTTTTAAGCTGTTTTTATTTCATATTTTATAGGCATATATTTATTTCTAGACTTACTGTCAAGTACAGCAAAGAATAATAAACATCGTTTTAAAAGTAATTGCAATAAATGAGGAATAAAACTAATGTCCAAAGGAATGATTTCATAGACAGTTGAAACATAAGTGATTTCCCTTTGAATTCTTTCTTAGTCTTTGCAGAGCTGTATACACACACACACAGTGTTTGTCCACCACAAAGTTCACTTGGCGGGAGCTGGGATCGAACCCGGGACCCCAAGCACCAGAGGTGAACGCTCTACCACTGAGCCACCGCGGCCCCAAGCATGTGTTGAGAATTGCGTATTAGCGTTACGCGGAACGTACATGTATAAATGAGTAACACATAAATATCCACAGTTAAAATCACCGTTACTCGTTAAGATGTTAACGAATTGACTCCGTTAACAAACTCAGCCGGGATAATCGCTATAGCTGTGTATTGCAAATACAGAATTCAAAAATTCACTTTCGTTCATCAGTTATCATGTGGAGTAACGTCCGTACTTTTAACATTATAATCTTATAAGGCCCATTAGTCTGATCCTAATAAAGAACAAAGATGTGCTAGAGTTGATTACGTAGTATTAGCCCTGAATTCTGTTGTTAGGTGACTGAGTTTGTGTAAATACTGAAAGTGGTGGTTGACCAACAACGACTTTTTGTGTAGTGCAGTTAGTGATATAATTAGAGGCAGGTGTAATGTTGTTATTGCTTATATAACTTATTGGTTTTATAATGATGGAAGTTAGTTAGCATTTACATCAAGATATATCAAAGTATTAAGTCTTAAGGTAATCGAACTTCCAATTCATTGAATAGTGTTTGATGATTGATAGTGTAACGAATTGGATGTGATATTACGAAAGGGTATATTATCAAAGAAGTTAATATTTATAGTAAATGACACTAGTAATTGGCTTTCTGTAGCCTCATTGTGTTTGGTTGACTACAAGTGAATTGTTATGAACAGATTTCGTTAATTAACTTGTGATTACTACTAGTCAAACGATTTATGATATCGTCGTCATAATAACCTTACCTTACTTTAAGAACCTAACTATTCGAAAAGTAAACTTTCGTTTGTATATGTGTTATCATTATACATACTTTTTTGTATACTTTTTACATACGTAATTAATCTAATAATAAATTACTACCCAAGTTATATATACTAAAATAAAAAAAAAATCAATGACAGATATTGGGAAGAAATGATCAGTTGGGGTATTAAAAGATTAGGAAAGAAAAGACAACTTAAAAGTACACGGTTGGACATGATATGAATAAAGATGTAAATACTGATTTTGTCGGTAGGATTCTGAGGTCAGTTTGTTTGTTTGTTGAAGTTTAGCGTCGTTTTCAGCACCGAGGCTACACCTACCAAAGGCATACAAGCTAGCCATTAAACCAGCGGAGAAGTCGAGATTAGGAAAGAGATGATATTTTGAATTAAGATTAAGATAATATTTTGAATTAAGATTAATTCAATCGTAAGTATCGCTTAGTACTTGTGGTAATTGTTCCCTGGAGTGTCGCGGCTATGGAAAAACAGTAAAGCTATAGTAGGCCTACATAATGAAACGGAACAAGCACATTCTTAGTATGTATATATATTTTTAAGAATTAAAAAAGAATAAAGGAAATGAAGCTATCCATTTGTATGAACTTCAAACTTTATCTACTCCTATTCAGCTGTATAATTTTATAATCTTTACCTTTTCATCGAATTTGAACAATTTTGTTTTCAACTGATACAGGATTTTTTTTTTCAGTTGGCAAAATGTGATATTTGATGGACAGCGCGGTATTTAAAAATTTTGGGAACCTTAACCTTACACTATTATAAGGTAAAGAATTGCAGCTGTGAGCTAACCTCTATTGCTAAGGGTCTCTGGATCGAATCCGCGTATGAGCTTGTAGTGTACAATGTCGTGATTCTCCTATTTTCTCCAACTGCAACCATTTCATGAATTGTTTTTCTCATTATTCATTCATATTTATCATTCATCCTCTTCTGAGTACAGGACATAACGAGGGGCGTTACAGCAAAGTTTTCATTTCATCTTTGATTTGTATTGCAAAGTCTTGGATGACTACTAACTAACTAACTTTATGACCTATGGAACTCTATGGCCTATCCTTAGCCAATTGGTTCCAGTTTCTACTTTGCATTCCTATTTCTGCGAGATTCATCTTAATATTGTCCTCCCATCTGCACCTAGGTCTTCCTATTGATCGTTTTCCGATTGGATTTTCAGTTAAAACTTTTAAAACGTTCCTATTTTCTTTCATTCTGGCTACGTAACCTGCCCATCTAAGCTTTCTAGATTTGATGACTCTAGCAATGTTTGGTAAATTACGTAGTTCCTCGTTATGAAGTTTCCGCCATTCACCATTCCCGTTCCTCTTGGCTCCGAATATTCGTCTTAGGACCTTGTTCTCAAATACTTTCAGTCTACGTTCTTCGCTCAGAATAAGGGACCATGTTTCGTAACCATACAGAACAACAGGCATGATTATCGTTTTATATTTTTTAAGCTTGGTAACTACATTACTATTAATTTTTACTTGTTCCTATTATGGTGCTAAAGATTATTTCGAAACAGATGTGTGTGAAGAAGCACAGGATTATACATCAAACAATTTTTGGAATAATAATAAATGACAGAAAAAAGTATTCACAGCTTTCGGATGAACGAATATTACAAGTATTGCAGCAGACCTTTATAGACACTTAAAACAACGTAACGAGGGGAAGCTAATGTCGCGGCAAATGCCATAGATTCTATTGCTTCTATTAAAGAGATTTTTTTCCTCTAACTAATTACACTTACATGTCTATAGTAGAATTCTCATTTATTATTAAAACATTTCTAATACTTTCCAGTTGATTTCTTTTTTTCAGAAAGATGTTTTTATCTAAAGCTGGTACTTAATGTGCTTTTATGGATGTTTAAAAAAAATAAAGCCTATTTTCCGAACACACATGGAGAGCTTGGCGATGTTTCATGCCATAACCGTTCGTACAACATAAATAATTTATTCTCGGCAGGAAAACATGACGTATATGGAGCAGTTTAGTCCCGTCATATTCACGTAATCTGGGCAGTTATTGTCATCAGTTGTAATTTCGAACTATATTTTTGTGATTTATTTTCCAATAGCCTTTTTTTTTTCGTTGTTGGTAGTGTCGTGGTGTCGGATTACATTGAATAGATTCACTGGTAAGCATCTCTTGCTTGACCAAAAATGCATATGTACAGAGAGAGAGAGCTTGTATGTCACGAATGTTACGATACGACCATCCCTCTCTTTCCACCCCTCCATTAATTTGCCACTCAATACGACTTTCGAAATTGATCTGTTCCTTTTTTTATTATTATTATTTATTATTCCTTTTTTTTCGTTTTCAACGTCACACTACATATCATTTCCATCATATAATTCAGTTGTTGTGTATAGGTTTTGTTTTATGGAACTTCCTTTGCTATTAAAAAAATACATACATGATCATACCTAAACAAATACGTATTTATATTATACAACTGATAGGAACAAGAGAAAGTGATTATGTGAAATGATGTTAAAATGTCGCTTATGTTAGGTAATAAGTGAAACTTCACTTGTGAATAAACCACAGGAATAAAGAACGATAAATTTATGTTTTAGGGCTTTTCTCGATGTGTATGCTATCCGATATAGAAATAGGACGAGAAGAAAGTAGAACAGTTTTCGATAATCTGGTGAGTATTATTAGTAAAGACGTAAAATAAAAGCAAAGGTAAGGATAGCTAAAGAAGTGCTTAGAAAGAAGAAAAGTACATTTTGTCGGCTTTTGAAATAATGATTTAAGAGAAAATGTTTCGTGAGTTACATTGTACTCTATGAGGAAGAAACGTACTACTACGCGAAAACGATTATAAAAGACTGTACGCTTTCGAAATACAAAATGGAGAAAGATACCTAGATCGTACGGAAAAAACAATGACGATAGGAGGAGGAAAACATTGAAAGTACAAATAAGAAAGGGAAAACAAACTTGTTGGAACATTGATTGAGGACTAACTGTATTCTAAATGACATGGTAGAAGGTAAAGTGGAGGGGAAAAGAGGGAGGTGTGAAATAAGATATAAATGATGGAAGATATACCAGGACGAAGAGGTTAGCTCGTGATCATGATGCATGGAAGTGATTTACCAATAATGGCGGAATACCAATGATGTTACAAGTAGCATATGCAATGTTTTGTTCTATAGAGTCTAAAGTCTCGAATATAAAGCCCTTCATCTACTTATTTACAAAATAAATCTATATAATAGTTTTACAAAGTTTCTTTGTAAATTCTCTAAATGTTTTCACAGGGAAAACCTTTATTCTATTCTCGGGTAAAATGCTTTTGACGGAAACTTCTTTGCTCATTGCAACCTCCGGAGAAGATGATAAGAGGGAGTCTCCTTTGCCCATTGCAGCCTCGGGAGACAATTGTAGAATTTCTCGGTAGCTCATTGCAATCCCGGGAGAAAGTTAATTAGAGGATATATCCTTTGCTCATTGCAGCCTCCAGAGATAAGGTTTAAAGAAACTCTCCATAGTTCATTGCGGCACCAGGAGAAAGGTGGTATAAGTTACTGATCAGCTGTAGACTAATGCCTCCGTCCTCTTTGCAGTATTCTTTTATAGACATTTTCCTGACGGGAAGGTCCGTGAGGGGAGATCGGCCATCTTCGGTTTTCTTCCGATTCTTCTTCGTATCAGATCCGTCCTCCATATTATGCTGGTGTTTATGTTTTGAACACAATAACACGTGTTTCGTGATTGAAGCATGTGTTTATAGTAATTGCTTAGACGTGAGTGGTATACAGTGGACGGATGACGAGAAGAGCCCTAGCAGAAGTAGTGTGACGTAGGTATGGGCTCACCCACTTTTCGCACGGGGGTTTCGGCAAGTCGTTCCCTATACGAGTTCTCATGCTATCTAATTAATACATTCGTTTTCTTGCGCGCAACGTATAAGTTCTATATTTAAATATGTATTTTACAAATATGAGTGATTGATATATCGTATATATGTATATATATACACATATAGGCGGATCCAAGGGAACTATAGAGGCTATAGTACGCTCCCCCTTTACATCAAAATTTACACGGCATAAATGGCAGTTGATTTTATCCTTTACTGGACAATTTGAAGACTATATACAGCCTAGCCCCCCTCTTGATCATATGATGTATCCGCGTGTGTATGTGTGTGTGTATGTGTGCATGTGCCAGCATTGGTTTCGAGAAATTCCAATCAACTTGGTACAAATGTCACTTATACCCTAGAGAGAAATGATACTGTCGATTCCACAGTTTTTTCGGAGTCGATGATGAATAGTGATACCTGCGATTCCATTTAAGTAACGTCCACTAGGGTTTCGCTCGAGACGAGACGAGACAGAATTTTCGTCAAAAAATTCGAGTCGAGACAGAGTGCTTCTAATAGAAACATATTTATTTTTTGAGACGAGACATCACTTTCACGACATATTTTCGAGTCGAGACAGCCTCAAATCCTGTCTTGTGCGTATCCCTAACGTCCACCTTCATGTTTTACCAAGGAATATCGTTGCAACGCAAGTATAACAAGTATAACAAAAATTAGACACAAAACTAAATGAATAGGGTACTTACTCTTTACTGTGATAACGGCTGTGCCAATTCGTCACTGTCATCATCTGTTTCACCCTCGAATGCACCATCCGAATCATCTGACGGCTCACTGTCGCTATCTTCTGTTCCTCCAAACGAAATCAAAATTTTTTCTACCTCATTTTCCATCAAGCCGTCCCGCTCCCAATACTGTTTTTGTATTTTTTCGACATGCTGACAGAAACCCTTCCAATCTTCTGAAGTGCATGATGATATTGCAATTGAGGTAAGTTCCTGGAGTGCTGTGAATGAAAGTGACCCTGTCGTGTTATGGTCACGTATATATTTTTTCACCTTGGCCCACGAAAGTTCTATCGGGTTCAAATCACACGAGTACGGGGGAAGACGAAGCACTGTATGGTCATGTTCTTCAAGTAATTTGTCCACACGATACGTTTTCTCACGAGGTTTGTTGGCTTGAATTATAGCGTTTAATTCCGCCTTCCTCATGGTTTCATCACAGCTAATTTGTCGAGATTTTAGCCAGGAGAGCATATCGGTTTTCAAGCTATAGCCCGAAGGAACTTTTTCTGTTTGTACTGAATGGTAAGGAGCGTTATCCATTACTATGACAGACTGAGGAGGAATATTTGGGATAAGTTTTTCTCTAACCCACTTCTGGAAATTCTCACCATTCATTTGACCGTGATAATCACCTGTACTACTACCTGCCTTATATATAAGACACGCGTTCGGCACAAATCCATTAATGCTTGCTGCATGCACAACTATGAGTCGATATGCAGAACTAGCATTCGCATGGACCCCCACGACATTGTCTGACTGCCAACACTTCTTTGTTGTAATGTTGCTGTCGACTCCAGTTTCATCAAGATATATCAGAGCGCGATTTTCTCCCCGATATCTCTTGACAGCTCTTAAATATTTACTCCTCCACGTTACAATATCTGGTCTTTCAATCAACACCTTTCTCCTATTGTTGCATCTCTTCCAAATGAAACCACACTGTCTCAATACCTTGCGCAGTGAGTCTATTTTCCAAGGAAAATGAATTTTTTGCCGCACTACAGTTAAAAGCTTAGCACACGTTGGTACAATGTGATCTGACACGTACATTTCAATCACAGCATTTCTTATAACACACAAATCAAAATCGTCTACAATGACATTTCTGTCATCGGGTCTTTTCCTGTGTTTACCGAGAGAAATCAATTTTCGTGTCGGAGAATGCATTTTCCGTGTAAGAGACTCCTTGCGAATTCTTTTTATAGTTGATTCAGACAAACCTGTAGCTCTAGAAGCACGTTTTGTGGCTTGACCAAGAGGTACTAAACACTGTTTCTCTCTTGATTCGCGGTCACAGAATTCAACAATGTTGCTTATTATTTCTCGACAATCACTATGAATAGTCGCGCCTTTCTTCCTAGAGCTCGCCATTACACTAAAACACAGTATATTATAATATTAAAAACACACTAATTCGAAAAACACAACGAAACTAAGCACGAAACACAAAGCACAACGCGCGTTTCAAATGACACCACGGAATAGCACACAGATAACTTTACCCGGAATAGCAGACGACATCTAAGTATAGACCACACCTTAAAAACCGAAAATGGACTTGACCGTGTCGTTGACCTTTCCCCGCCACCCCTGTTTTAGGGCTCTTCTCGTCATCTGTTGGCAATAGAACCTTACAATATAATGTCACTGTTGAGAAAAGACAAAACACAACAAGCACAATCTTCTAGTTAGCTATGTATTTTGCTACATGTACAGCATACAAAATAAAAATTGTCAATTGTTATTGGCAAAGAACGACTTACTTTCTAACGATACAACTTTCTAACCTATAAAATTTAGTTCCTGTTTCAATTTTATCGAAAATTGCGCATAAGAATTCACTCTCAAGGATCTTATTTTGCTTAGCTCGATTATCTACCAGCTGAAATAGATTTACACAATATTTTACTTAAACATAAATTAAAATTTAAGCATTAATGTAAGTTTTAGGTTATATTTTACTAACCATACTAGGTACTGTCATCTTGCTAGTTCAGTAATGGAGAAATTAACAAAGATATACTGTATATTATTATCAGTTTCATCACAGTAAGTTGAGTGACGTGATTCTCGTACAACATGATTTTTTTTAGACTTAGAAATTAATTGTTTTATTTTCTCCGTTCTCTCAAAAAGTACGCATTATGTCTTACATTCACGCATATCATTTTGTTTTGCTCAAATCTTTTAAAAACTGAAGTGAAATCTTTGAATTCGATGATTATGCCCGTTATGATAAGAAAGGTGCATCATTAAGAAAAGTGAATGATGCTGGAAGAATTGGTGAATTGAAAATGTGGGAGGAAACGGGAGTACCCCAAGAACATTTACGGACACAATGTTGTCCGTCACAAACTTACTTAGCCGGGAATCGAACCAGGGACCCCCCAACACACCAGAGGTAAACGCTCTACCACTGATCCACCGTGCACTCATCCTCTTCCCACTTGTTTCACTCAAGAAGATCAACCGATTGGTATATATATGTCATATTCGTTGAACGCTACTTTTAGAATTGCTGAACTCGTAAGTTATATCCAAGTAGGTAAATTCTAATAAAAGATTGAATGCTTTCATTATATATTCTAATGAAAGATAAAATGATTTGTAGAGTTCAAATGCAAAAATATATCTTTCCCAACTTTCGACTTAAATTCGAATAACTCTGACTCTTAATAGAAATATCAACCTCCTCTAAAATGTGTCTTGTATTGTCTCTCTTCATCGCATTACCTAGGTATTGCAACAGTCACAGATACTGTTCTATAATGTATTATTGTAGGCTCCTGACATTTCTTTTTGTGGGGAGAATATTTTCTAATTTTAGAAGAGTACCATATTGATGAAAGCCGAATGTTTGACATGCTCTCTCATAAGAATGAAAAACTTTTTATTTAAATTAAATCATGATAAACATCTATTAATACTTAAAGTCATTTACGCTATTTTCAAAAGAAAAGACTTTAGTGCATCCCCACACAAATGAATATTAAAAGCTCTTGAATATTAAAAATTGTAAACGTTTGACATCCCACTGGAGATCAAGAATACAATATGTAACAAAAGCCTTGAAATGTTGACAGAAATAACCCAAAACAAAATGAACTCTAGCATACGATTGAATAAGCCAGGAAACACTAACCAAAAGAATTATGGTAAATAGCAATTGAGAGTTAAATTATAATGTCATGTTGAAATTGAAAAATAATGTTTACTCATAAAATACCAAGATAAATTATAGAGCAATTTTTCGAGAAAATTATTGTATCATACCTACCTACGTACTCATTTGACAAATGAGTGCGATATATCAGTGAACTTTAAGGTCGTGTTTGGACGAGAGTAAGGTAGAACGAGATAATAAATCCTGCCTCACTAGGAATCAAAGCCCGAGTTCTCTCATGGCTATGTAATAGCGTACGCACTTTTGGCGTGGGAGATTCGGTTCGATTCCCGGCGAGAGTTCATGTCGTACGGATCCCATGTTAAGCTGTAAGTGCACGTCCTACATAGTCTCGTTTTTAAACGGGACACTAAACTCAAATACAATACAATACGAAGAAATCGAACCCGGACCAATCTTCATCCTTGAATCATAGTCACAATTTGGATGGATATCCGAAATTTATTTTTTTTTTCGATAAATATATCATCGAATCACGAGAAGTAAATCAATCTGGGTGGCACGGTGGCTAAGTGGTATAGAGCGCTCACCTTTGGTGTGAGGTGTTCTTTATTTGATCCTAAATCATGTGAGTTTGTAGCAGACGACATTGTATCCGTGGGTTTTCTCGAGGAGCTCCCATTTCTTACCACATTCTCATTCCACCAATATTGTTATAATCATTCACTTTCATTAAAATCATCTATTTCCTTTGAGAGAGTTAAATTGGAAATTTTATTTCATTCATTTAAATCATTCGAAATATTGAGTTCGATGTTTCCCACCATTTCAAAGCTTTACTTGTCACTCGAAAGTGAAGAAAAAAGCCAAGTCTGGTAGTATGAGCAAATGTTAACATTGTAACAAGAAGGGAAGCATTGTGACATGAGGGGGAAAAGAACGTAGGAAATTTAGAAGACGTAGAAACGGAGAAGAGGGTGAGTGATTAAAGGAGAGGATTGATCAATTGGAATCGTTAATGGGTGTTAGGTCAGACCAAGCCTCAGTCATTAGCTGTTGCTCTTGAATGCAGTGCACCCCCTTACGACCGTCTCAGTGGGGAAACAATAATCAGGAATAAAGCAAACTTATTATCCACGGGGGGTTTCAAATCGGACACGGTCATTTGTTTAGTAAAAGGGGAAAAATTCAAGCACCCCCTTTGCCTTCTTTTGAAAATTACCTCTTCTTTTTCCTCCAGTGCTGCTGTGAAACGTTCGTTCGTCGCACCAACAGCCTTCCTACTGTTTATGGTCGATGATGTGGCAGAAGTTTGGCCACATCCTTTTTTTAATAATGTTTTTTTATTCTTCCTTATATGCTCCCCTCCTTTGTGGTCTCTACTTTTGCTTATATTCCATGTAGATCCAGTTTCCCCCCTTTCCCCTTTTTTGCAGTTTCTCCATAGGGACCTGAAACGCATTCCATGTTCCATATTGACTTTATGACGGGCTTAGCTCTCTAAGTGACGAGCAAGTTCCTGCCGTTGTGTCTTACACATCATCTTGATGGATGGACGGCCATGCAAGTCTCCAAAATAGCCGTCTCTATTTTTATTCTGTATATGTGAATGCCTTAAACTTCATCCCTTTATCCACTCAAAATAAATACACCCAAACCATGAAAATCATCCAGATTTTTTTTTATATATTTGTATGTGTTGTTTGTTTCTCTTTTAAAGACGTTGCTACAAGTCGGTAGCCTTACTTCCTTTTCCAGAAAGAGAGAGAAAATATATAGCGTGTATTTATTTATATCACACTCCTCAAAAAGAAAGGTTCACATAGTTCTCTAAGGGTACAATTCATTTCGCTAACATAAGTACTTCGTATCTTCTGAATTAGGTGATCACTATAAGCATTTTCAAATCAGTTTGGAGATGAGCTTTATTTTCTTATAATCTTTTGAGCAATATTTTCTTCTAATTAGGGACGCGAAATTTTCGTTTTATTTTATCCCTGAATTGTTTTTTTAAACCAAAATCAGTGTTATTTTTTGCGAATTAATACAAGCAAATAGGGGCTATTTGCTATATTCTGTAATGATTTTGAAAGTCAAACATATTGTAAACATAGAGAAAGTGGTCTGTGTAAGCTAATTAAAATAAAATATAATTTTAAAATTAAACGAATAGTTTTAAATTTTGACATCTTAAACTTAAAAGAATATTTTTGGAGTTACCATCTGAGAAAAAAAAATTGGCTCGATATCCCTCCTAAACTTGGATTAATTTAATGTATGATTTGAATACATATATCGACTAAAAATCACACTGCAGTATTTCTTAACATTTTCTTCACTTCAAGAAAACAATCAACTCATAATATGCTTATCTAAAACGCAGTTCATAGCATAGTGTTTCTTAACATTTTCTTCACTTTAAAAAAATCACCGGGGCCGCGGTTACTCAATAGTAGAGCGTTCACCTCTGGTGCATCGGGTCCCTGGTCCGGTCCCAGCTCGCGCTAAGTGAACTTTGTGGTGGACAAACACCGTGTGTGTAGGTTTTCTCGGGGTTCCCCGGTTTCCTTCCACTTTCTTTATTCCACCATTGCATTCATTTCTCATAATCACGCTCTCCTTTAGCCTAACCGGGATAACTGTGGGAAGTAAAACTCAAAGATTTCATTTTTTTCATTTTTCAATAATAATAATAATAATAATAATAATAATAATAATAATAATAATAATAATAATAATAATAAATTCACAATATACTTACTTGAAACGCAATTCATATCATTATGAACACACATTTTCACTTGATGGTGAATTTATAGTTTCTTCAATGTTTCTTATTTTTCAAAGGACAAAATTGTCAATATTTCCACATTTTCTTCTTTAAGGTTTTGCCTTCTTTCCGTAACTACGGAGTTGTATTCTGAAAAACGCCTTTCAGAATCAACGTTGGAAACTGGCAAAGATATTGCTTCAAGAGCACAGGCAGCAAAATCTCAGGGGCAAACTTTCACTAACCAACCGGTCTATAAATAACAGAACTGATGATGGTCTTCTGTGAATCACATTTTATTGCAAAAGAAACTTGTGTTATTTTGTTAGTATTACCGCCCAACATGGTGATTTCGCGAATCTATCGCTTTATGCAGTGCATTTCGGTGTTATTTTGAAAAAGTAGCAAATTCGCATTATTTCGCGATTTAAAAACACCAAAAACGGCCTTCTATCATGCATTTAGGTATATTTATATAGTTTAATTTGCCTTTTTCAAGTTTTCGATGTTATCGTTAAAACGAAAACTTCACGTCCCTACTTGTAATCTTTTGAGAGAGATCGTGGAATATCCTGTTCTTTGCAACGCTTTTGATTCCATGTTCAGTATTAAATAACTTTATTTGATCAATTTCCACAATACTTGTGAGATGATTTCATTACGTCTAAATACGAGAGGTTTGCGTTTTGCGCAACGCGACTGTCGTAGCGCTTACTGCTGGTCTAGTGGCTAACAGCAATGAAATTTTAACGCGTTACAGCTCCAGATTAATGTTAGCTTAATTCGAGCTTAAAATGTAGGTCCATGTCTAATACAGCTTCGGTGCTAAAAGGCGATGCTAAACTTCAACAAAGAAATAAACAAAGTGATTGTCTTCTTCGTGTTTTAGTATTAAATTTTATTTGGGGCTTAAACTGATACGTTTAGTACGTATGACGATGAAAGATAACAAAACAGAAGTCAGAATACAGAATAAAACAACAGAACAGTTTGAAATCAATAAAGGCCTCAGGAAAGGAGACTCACTATCCACTCAGCTATTTAATATAGCACTAGAGAAAGTAATAAGAATATATAAGAATAGAATGGCAACCATATTCAATAGGAAATACAATGTTTATCATATGCAGATGATATGAATATTATTAGTAGACAAGATAAATACCTGATAACAGCCATGGAACGGATGCGAGAGGAAGCTGGAAAGATAGGATTAAAAGTAAACCAAAGTAAGACCAAGCATATGATAAATACCAGAAACAAAACAAGATTCAGAAATGTAACAGAACTTGAAGTAAGGGAACAAAAATATGAAAGAGTACAGAAATTCAAATATCTAGGCAGAATACTCAATGACAATAACGGAATAGAAATAGAAATGAAAGTAAGAATAACAGCGGGAAACAAACGATACTACTATTGACAAACTTACTGAGGCAAAATCTGTTAGACCAGTCATAATGTGTGGATCAGAAGCATGCACATTAACAAGCAAGATAGAAGAACAATTAAGAAGATGGGAAAGAAAGATGTTAAGGAAGATATATATAGGCCTGTATGCGAAAATGGAATATGGAGGACAAGAACAAATACAGAATTAGAACTACTATATAATACTAGGTAATAGCGATATAGTAAAGGAAATAAAGAAGGAAAGTAGATTGGCATGGTTGGGACATCTAGAACGAATGGAAGATCATAGAAGAGTGAAATAAAATTACAAGAGAACTCTCGAAGGAAGGAGAAGCATCGGGAGGCAGAGACTCAGATGGTTGGATGATGTCGTGAATGACTTAAAAAAGAGTGGGATTACGGCATGAAGAAGTAAAGCAAAGAACTGAGAAGAATGGAAATCTATCCTGAAGGAGGACCAAGTTCTACAAGAACTGTAGCACCAATGGGTAAGGTAAGACATTATTTGGGGCACAAATAAATCAATAAATGTTGTACAGTAATTTGTAGTCAATACGTTTGACATTATAGGCGATATTTAGGTTTTACATAAAAGTGGATACAGCTGTTTGTCTATAATGAATTGAATTGAACATGCGAAGCAGTTTAAAACTGTACCTTAATCCCTGCCTAAACCTTCCACAAAGTTTTGTCTGCGCGATGCCATTAGTGAAGTGATCACTGGAAGGAAGAAAACTATACACACATAATATTAAATTACAGAAGAAAACTAAACAAACAAAGCAAGCTTTGAATGAAAATAACATACCATAATATTGTCTAAGTGCAGTACACTATTACTTTAAATACCCTTCAACATTTTGATTGAGAGTAGCTAAGCATATGTTTAATGGAAAAAGTCCTTTAACGTTCCATAAGAATTACGAAAATGAAAAATGAAACCACATGGACTCTCACCAAATCCGATTACAGGAATAACCATAAGAAAAATAAAACCACAGGAGGGAAAATGGAAAGTAAAGGGACGGTGGTGGGAATTATCTACGGGGAAGTTTTAATGTGTCGTTATGACTCTCAGGGGTGCATTGTATGTCATATGTTGATAGATACTTCTTTGTTAAAGGAAAGTAAGAACCATATGACTTCTCACGTTAATTTTGAGAACTTGGACATCTGTTCTAACAGAAATTATGTTTAGATATCTTAATTTATAAGACATTTGCAATATCAGATGTTTTTTTTATTCAATATTTTATTTAAGCTTAAGCGTAACAAAAGCAAAAGTTGCAATTAAAATTATTTATTGACAGCTTATTAACAACATATATTCTTTGATACGTTGTAGTCTTCCAATGTAAACTTAGTTCCTTTATGTGTTCAGGCGCTCTGCTGCGCGTAAGGTGGGTTGTCGAACCACTAGGCGCAGTGCGGTTACAGATTTATTCTTTAAAATACTGGTACTAATCAATTTATATAAACTATTTTCGTACTTTCTAAATAACCCACCTACTTGAATTTTATATACAAAACCTTAAGCATATAATAGGTGAAACATTCGAACACATAAGGTGTGACAAAGAATAATATTCATCAATTACTATTATCCATACACTCTTAGAAAATAGAGTTGAGTTGAATTTAAGTTTAGCGTCCCTTTCAGCAACGAGGCTATGTGAGACGTGGACCTACTGATTAACGTGGAATCCGAACCACATGAGCTCCCGCCGGGATCTTGGAAAATAGAATTGGACTAAATTCCTGCTGTCTCTGTTGAATGCTATGATGTATCTCAGTTCGTAACACGAGCTTCAGTCTTGGGAAGTAACGTAACGCAAGTAACGCGTTACATTTTTCCAAAGTAACTGTAACGGTAACGCATTACAAATTTTTAAGTAGCATGCCTAGTTTGCGTTACATTTCGGATGAGTATATTTTTTTGGAAACAAATGTTTCTTTCCTGTAAGTGAATTTCTCAGAATGAAACAATGGAGCATGAAATACGTATGTCAATGACCAAGAATCAGTCACCGACACACAAAGAAACAGATAAAACCATTGTGTCACTTTCTGTTTTTGGAAGATGAAAGCCTCAGGGAAATCACGTGTACTGACTGCCAGCATCTGGAAGATTTTGTCATAGATTTTGACAGCTCCAAATCAATACATTCAGTGACTGAAATACCAGTACAATAGTAGTTTATTTTACTTTGATTGGTGTTGTTTATATAAAGATGGACAATGAAAATATTTTACCGTTCGAACATTTGAAAGATACTTTTTCTTAAAAGCTGAGGATGATGGTGGGCAGAATTTAACATTAAGTGCCTGAAGCGCCGCGGCGGGAAACATTTATCAACAACTAGGGTGCCATAATTAATGATATACAGTAAGGGGTTAATATGAATAAACTGTGTTCTGATTAGCAGACCTACTTTATTGATGTAATGTTGATGATAAGTAATATTCGAGTTCTTTCAGATCAGTCCTAGAGTCCCGTTCATTATAGTTTGGAACAATTAGCTTTAAAAAACAAGTATCGATTTTAGAGTGGCAAGGGCAAGCAAGTTTTGATTCACCCCCAGTTCATGTGTTCTCATTTTATTAGCTGTAGTGTAATACTTCTCTATATTCTGTCTTTTTAATTTTCCATAACAATATTGTCATTAGTTTAGCAGAATAATAATAAGCAATCATATTTTCTAACGCATAGGAATGGGCACGAGTTAAGCTAAAACTCGACTCGACTCGAATTCAAGCCGAATTTCGAGTCGAGTCAAAGATAATTTTCTCGACTAGAGTTCCGAGCCGAATCATTGTTTTTGACGTCGAGTTTCGAGTCGAGTCGAGTTTGATAAATGACCTTCTCTTTCAGCTCGTTTTGAAATTAGGGCCTGGTTACACTGGAAAGCGAAAGACATGAGTTGTAAGCAGTAATATGGAATATTTTTAGTGTTGCTCACAAGATTGGACACTGCACGCATTTCATCTCGTCTCGATAACGAGAGCACAAGAGATTTTAATAACGAGATTAGTTCGGCTCGGCTCAACTGAGTCGATGGCTCGAGCCGGCTCGCTTGGGGTGAACCATCGGCTCGAGTCTGCTTGGTTGGGATGAGCCATCTATTCGGTTCGGCTCAACTGAGCTAGCCGGTTCGGTTGGGTGAGCTGTTGACTCGGCTCACTTCTTGAGTCGGGTCGATAGTGAATGAGCTGTGAGCCGAACTGCTCGTGTCGTTGACAATGCTAAACTCGGACTGGGCAGTCTTGAAGACATGTGGCCAGCGCCCTATAACTTTTAATAATGTTTGGCTCGAGTCCGAATACTTAACCTACGGCCTCAACCCAAATTCAGAAGCTCGTGAACGATGTTCTTGACTACTAGACTTCACGACTACGGAGGATGGCAATCAACTATTTTTTTAGTACTCAGATACAAACAGCGTATCTTTCATGTTTATTCACAGTGTTGTTTTAATTAATAATAATAATAATAATAATAATAATAATAATAATAATAATAATAATAATAATAATAATAATAATAATAATAATAAGTAGTAGTAGTAGTAGTAGTAGTAGTAGTAGTAGTAGTAGTAGTAGTAGTAGTATAATTGATAATAATTATATTGTCTATATAATATATTTGAAGAGAGTACTCGAAACTACACACAGGATTTGACACGATTTGGCTCGACTCGAATTCGAGTCGAGTTGGAAGAATTTTTCGAACCAAGTTCTCGGGTCGAGCTCAAATTTGTCTGTATCTAGTCGAGTCGAGTTTCAAAGAAAACTCACTCGAACTTGCTCGTGACCACCCCTATGAGTATTTTACTCAATGTTATAAGAGTAACCAAGAATGTTATGTCGCTTTTTGTAGAGGTCTGTGTTCAATTGGCATTCACACCGTGAGTTGAATGC